>NC_059412.1:14961728-15270419 GCF_905220565.1 Melitaea cinxia
ATTAATGCAGTGGTCAGCTAACCCACTTGCCAAAAAATAAGTTTGAAGTTTATATTCATAGCCAAAGCAGTAACCAATTCGGTAGAATATAAACATCTGTAGGTTAGTAACGCTGGCTTCCATGCAGGACATATGACTGTAGTGATAATTATAAAATGATATATTAGCAATTTTTAAAATTGTAATTAGTATTTTATTAGTACCTCGTCGGTCTGGAGTTCGTTTATTTTTCTAAACCACTTTGTAATTACATTATATATATATATATATATATATATATATATATATATATATATATATATATATGAACTGTATTTTGATTTCGTTATTTTATTTACCACCGTGCCTCAGAGAGCACGTTAAGCCGTCAACACTTGAAAGCAGTATTATTTAGTTTTAATCTTCTGTAAGATCGAGGTACGTGGTACAACTAAACTTACAATATTAGGAAGATCATTAGTATTATGAAAATTAATTCGTTTAAACATATAACAAACGCCTTGGTGTCAGCGTCAAATTCCACACTCAACGCAAATTAATTGAACCGAGTTACAAGTAACTAAATATGATCCCGAACTTGATACAAACTATAAATTAACTCTGGTTACAGGTTGGGGAAACCAATTAAAAGTGTTGATACTTTGTTTGGCGAAATATTTAAACCAATAATCTTCTTATATCCTATACTGATTTACCTTGCTATTTAGCGATGGATTTTACCGCATTGGAGCAGCGTGGTGGATTAAGCTCTGATCCTTCTCCTATATGGGGAAAGAGGCCTATGCCCAGTAGTGGGATATCACAGGCTGAAGCGATAATGGTTTAATTGAGAGGAATGGTCATTGGCTGTTGCGCTGATTGCAGTGGTTTCCAGTAGCCCAGGTCGTAGCAATGTATAGGCCATAGGTTTTTTAACCGACTTCCAAAAAAGGAGGAGGTTCTCAATTCGACTGTATTTTTTTTTTTTTTTTTTATGTATGTTACATCAGAACTTTTGACCGTGTGGACCGATTTCGACAAATTTTGTTTTAATCGAAAGGTGGTATGTGCCAATTGGTCCCATTTAAATTTATTTGAGATCTAACAACTACTTTTCGAGTTATATCTAATAATGCGTTTTTACTTGACGCTTTTTTCGTCGACCTACGTTGTATTATACCGCATAACTTTCTACTGGATTTACCGATTTTGATAATTCTTTTTTTGTTGGAAAGGGGATATCCCTAGTTTGGTACCGTGATAAGGAAACCAGGATCTGATGATGGAATCCCAGACAAATCGAGGGAAACTCACGAAAATCCGTAATAACTTTTTACTGGGTTTACCGATTTTGATAATTTTTAATTTAATTGAAAGCTGATGTTTATCATGTGGTCACATATAAATTTTATCGAGATCTGATAACTACTTTTTGAATAATCTTTGATAACGCGTAGTTGCTTGACTATTTTATCGTCGATTTACGTTGTATTACTTGTCGATGTAATTGAAGTCGGTTTTTTTTTCGTTTGCGAGCAAACACAATTATTGGAACAAAAGTTGAAATTAATGAGACACTTTAGGAAAGCATAGATATACCATACGACTTCTGTAATCTATTTGACTAGCCCGTTGCCGCAGTTTGTAGTGACTCTGAGTCTGTGTGTAATATATAAATTTATTTATATATGAATTATTTTTATGGATATTTATCAAAAAAAAAAATGTAGCTATACAAGTCGGCTGTTTCCTAGAACACAAGCATTAAGTTGCTTTATGAATGTATGACCGTGTGTATATGTTGTAAATATTTATTATTATTTATTATTATAGCCGTTAGAATTCAGGATTGACACGCGACTTAAAATTCATCTTGTGTTCGGGCTCGAAAGAGTGAGAGTTGTGAGAATACATGTCTCTGAAGAAATCTTGAATAAAAATCAAAGGCACCAATCAACTTGCTCTGAACTATAGCTGTCAATACGCATTCAACATCTTCTCCTTTTTGATTATTCAATTTTGATTTAACTAACTGATAATGAAATCTAATAAATAATAATACAAAGTAACATAAATCAACAGTGTTTTTTTATCCCAAATATTTTGCCACTAAACATTATCTTAACTGTCAAATAACTTTTTTACTTATTCAAGGAAATTAATTATACTCAAGGTCCTAAATGATTGTGCTGAAGTGCTGTCATGCTAATGAAAAAACGCGATGAGATGTAACAATTTACGTCACGTGAATTAACGTGACAAATTAAAAGCACGTATGTGTTACGATTATATGATATTACTAGCTGAGCCCAGGGGTTCCACACGCGTAACATTACACATACATACATTACAGCCTATACAGTCCATTGCTGGACATAGGCCTCCACAAGTTTACGCCAAAAATAACGTGAACTCATGTTTTGCCCATAGTCACCACGCTGGGCAGGCGGGTTGGTGACCGCAGTACTGGCTTTGTCGCACCGAAGACGCTGCTGCCCGTCTTCGGCCTGTGTATTTCAAAGCCAGCAGTTGGATGGTTATCCCGCCATCGGTCGGCTTCTTAAGTTCCAAGGTGGTTGTGGAACCTTGTTATCCCTTAGTCGCCTCTTACGACACCCACGGGGAGAGAGGGGGTGGCTAAATTCTTTAGTGCCGTAGCCACACAGCACACACACGCGTAAATTTGAAGAAAAAAATGGCCCTAGCCTTCCTCGGTAAATGGACAAAGCAACACAAAAAAATACGAACCAAAAGATTGCATCGCGGAGCGAACGTTGCAAAATTTGTCTTCTAGAATAAATACAGATTACTTAACTAACCTCATATCCTATAGCTGATCGATTACGTTTTCGATCTATCCATAATTTTTTGTCGTGAACATGTCTATTTTTAACGGATTTCAAAAATTAGGAGGTTATTATTATATGGTCCCATTTAAATGTGGTCGAGATCTGACAAGTACTTTTTGAAATATCTCTATCAATGCGTATTGACTTGACTATTTTTTCGTCTAACGTAGTGTTGGTCGATGAAATTGAAATCAGTTTTTTTTTTGTGAGAAAACATAATTGTTACAATTTATTTTTATCCAAATCTTCTCTTAACAATAACGGGGTTATAAATATCTAATTCGTTGCAGTCGTTCGTATGTACGTAGTATGTATTTCGACAATTCACTTTTATTTATATATATAGGTAATTTTAGTGCCTCGATGTGGCCGTAGTATTATCACTTAACTATCAAAGCTAAGAAAAATTTATGTTTAATAATTATTCTATTACTTTAATCAGACACATTATAAATAAATAAATAAATATTTACACAAATAAATAAATGAATACATTAAGCTGTATCTGAAGGAATAATAAATCTGGTTGACACCATCAAAGCTCTCGTCTGTTTTAAATTTTGATTGGTATAACTTGATGGGTATTAATTGTACCCAATTTCCTTTCAAAGTTTAAATCTCCTTCAAAGGGGCAGTTGTCCAGAAATTAGGCAATAATTAAAGATATTAAAATATTGAAAGGGTGATAATACTCTTTTTGATTAAAATTGAACCGTTTTATTTCGAATTGGGGCTAGCAACAGTAGTATTGGATTTAAAAAATCTTGTTGCTACAATAGTACGTCACCATCATCATCACTTCAGCCTATCGCAGTCCACTGCTGGACATAGGCTTCCACAAGTTCGCGCCGAAAATGGCGTGAACTCATGTGTGTTGCCCATAGTCACCACGCTGGGTAACTTACCGTTTACTGCCGTAGCCACACAGCCTATTGTCATTTGAGTATATACTTGTAATTACACAAAACGAAAATTAAATATGAAAATAGTATAACAGTTACAGCTCAGAACCTTAAATTAAAATGAATAATACCAGATGTATCAGTAACCGAAATGAAATTATAAGAATCCATAACTATTAACTATCATTCAATGTGTTATTCAGAACACGAACAATCAACGAATCACGAACAACTCGTGAATACGTCCACCAGGGCTTATGAAAATCTTGTTAGTTAACATAAATACTAAAAACTGAAAAGTTTCGCAATCAGCAATATCGCTAACAGGACAGTAAGGCTATATTCAATCAATAATTAATTAGAACTAGTTTATCAAAATATTTATTATACGTTGACGATAGATGTAAGCATACTTCTAGAAAGACCACGATTCAGCCGGTAACTTTCCACTGCTGGGCTACTCCTGAAATTTAAAATATTTTCAGAATATTTTGGAGTTTTATATATCTCGCAATTTTGCCTTGATATAAAAGTATGTATATATAAGACATTAGTTAATTACTTAAAATTGGAATCGGAAAACTATACAATGTGTTGCCCTGTAAAAACAAAGATTTTTTTTTATTATTCAATTTTTCTTTATACATTATGATAAAAAATTAATTATAAAAACCCTTAACCTACCTGAAAAAACAAAGAAACGACATTTAAAGCTATTTACCAATTCCTATACATAAAATTAAAATTAAATATTTCTTTTAGCTTTCCATTCAAAATCGAACGAGAATAGAATAGGTTGAAAATAGCAGTTCTAGATCTGAGTACATCTTTCTAACTTGTCATTAGGATCATATGTTCTTTGAAATGCAAAATTTTCCCATTATCTTATAAGGTACATACAAATATATATTAAAAGTTAAAATTTCGCCAGCGCATAGTTTAGTAAACGAATAGAAGTTTTAATTAATACCCACGTGGCGCACAAGGCAGATGCATGCTGTCTAGTTAGTTGCTTTAGGATGCTTCAGACGAACACATGCTTATTATAATATATTTTTTTATAAGTATATTAATAAATTTAATAAATTTCCTTTACTACATTTTGTTATAATTTAATAAACTGTAAATTGTAATGATTAATTAACCGCGCAAACTTAAACCGCAATTTGTTATTTTTTTTTATAAACAAAGCTTGTGCTTACAATAACAGTCATAATAAAAAGGTCAGTCGTTAGGTCGTAAGGTGCGAACATACATTTTGCCAATTCATTTTTGATAGTTAGACAAATCAATGAGATCTTTATCTGTGGATTATCTTTGTATCTTTCCTTGATAGGAAATATCTACATTAATATATCAGTCATAATATTAATTAAAAAAAATAACAAAAATAAATAAGTGTGTGTGTGTGTGTGTGTGTGTGTGTGTACTTACTCATGTACGCAAGTAAGAAGTTATACTTATTGGCTTCAAGTTGCTAACTTCTTCTTCGTTGACTAGCTAGCTTCAGGGTGTCGGTTTTTTGTGATGGTGAGCGCGCACATAGTAAAAGTTTGCACTCATCATTTTTCCCTAACGCGAAAGAAGTATAACCTTAAAAAAAATTCCAACATTATCTCTACTCTATCACAAACTTTTGACACAATAGTGTTGTAATTTAAAACAAGCTCAGGTTGACGTCGATCTAATAACAATTTGTTGCCGTTACATTGACCGTTGTTAGGCACTTGAGCCTGATTGATTGCGGACCTTGAGGTATATATATTAGATAAGGGATTATACAGGCTACTAAAGCTACTAAAAATTATTTTATTCATTATAAATTAATCGGCAAATAAACTAACCGCTCACCTGCTGGTAAGCAATTACCGTCACTTTTGCAACACTAGAAGCATCGCAAGCCGTGTTGCCGAACCTATCCTTAATCCTCCTCAGGAGCTCTGGTCACCTTTCTTCCCGCGGGAACACAGTACATGAAGGTAATATTATTTAGCTGTGATATTCAGTAGATAAGGTCTAGGTACAAGGTACAAACAACCTTACAATATTAAATATTTATTAATATAAAAATTACCTTTTATTAAAATCACACGCAGACACACACATACACTCGCACAAACTTCGCAAAGTCTCAAAAAGTACGATATTTTACTTTTGTTTATGTTTATACAAGTAAAATTTTGAGATCAGGGTTTTAAAATATACATATAAAACATAGACATTAAGGAACATAGAGGCCTGCTTGAACACTGATCCTCCAGTGACATCAAAAACGCGCTTATAAACTAGGTCAGTGTGAAACGACTCCATTACAAAATTAAATTTCCGCTGCGATTCGCCCACAGAGCTGTTTATAAACTGACTTGTGGCTCTCTGTCACTGAGGATGTTTTAGTTACAATTTTAAATACATTGTATACTTTTTGTAACCATTAAACACATTTTTGTGTTAATGGGGTAACGATATAAATAAATGACTACGCTTCAGCCTGTAATATCCCACTACTGGGCATAGGCCTCTTTCCCCATGTAGGAGAAGGATCAGAGCTTAATCCACCACGCTGTTCTAATGCAGGTTGGCGGATATATTCCCTACTACGAGTAACGATCGCTATCACGTGTATATGATAACAACCGCGACCGACGGCTTAACGTGCTCTCCGAGGCACGGTGTGGAGACCCACAAGAACTGCTCAAACACCCAGACCACGGCAAACACCTGTATGGCCAATACAAATGTTTGTCATGTGCGGGGATCGAACCCGCGACCGCTAGCGCAACAGCCAGTGCTGTGACCACTGCGCCAACGCCTCGAATACGTTGAAGTTGTTGAACATTTGTCAGATTTTAACGAAATAAACATAAAAACTACACCTTTTTAAAGCTGGGGGGCCTCATTCAGCTTTGCCGCCCCGGGCCTCTGACGAGCTTAGTCCGCCACTGCCAACAAAGGGATGTTATAGGCTGAATACGTAAAGCGTAGCCTTAATTTATATACCTAAGAAATAAGGCCTAATGTACTTTTGCCTAATTATGAAATATTTATTAAAAAAAACAACAAAACTTAATTGACATCGATAAGTAATACAAAGTAGATGGGCGAGAAAATAATCGACTAAATCAAGATCTCAATCAAGTTTAAGTGTAACCACATGATACAAATACGCCAGCATTCGATTAAAACAAGAATTATCATCAATGGTACACCTTAAAATAGTTATTATTTAAAATACATAAAAAAACAGTCGACTTGAGAACTTCCTCCTCTTTTTGAAGTTATTTAAAATTAGTTTCAGTAGTTGTGGCCGCAGCAGTAGTACAAAATTGGTTTAAGCTTTTTTAGTCGGAATTTTTTGCCATAGTTGCCCAGTTACGGATAAAATGGCGACCTTTTTGGAAAAGTGGAGCTAGATCAAAACTTGAGTAGTTACGATATAGCTGAAGTTCTGATGATTGACCATTTGAAAAATGCTGGCTACACAAAAAAGATCGATACACGGATGCAATAAGAACTCACTGAAAGAAACCTAACAAACTGTGACTCATTTGCGATTCACTCTTAAGACATAATGATATCGAGTCATTTTCGAAGAGTTAGTTAGTGATGAAAAATGATCACCTACGATAAAAATGTACGAAAGAGAAATCAAAGATCGATCAAGCTGAATAGACTATCGCGAAACCAGGGTTGACACGCAAGGTGATGTTGAGTGTATGGTGGGATTGTAAGGGCAAAAGTCGTTATGAGTTTTTACTGCCGAGCAAATTCATCGATTCGGATTTCTACTCTCAGCACCTGATGAGACTTATGATAACTGAGGTAGAGCACAGCAGGAATTTCCTGCTCAAAATATGGAGCAGCCCGACTGGTAGTACCTCGACCTTACAGAAGATTACAGCGAAATAATACTGTTTTCAAGCAGTATTGTGTTCCTGTTGGTGAGTAAGGTGCCACGGGGGGAATTGGGTTGGCAACGTGCTTGCAATGCTTCTGGTGTTGCAGGCATCTATAAGGTACGGTAATCGCTTGCCATCAGGTGAGCTTACGCTTGTTTGCCGAACTAGTTATACAAGAAAAAAAATGAGAATATGCGGCCAGAATTGATCAAAAGAAAATGTCTTTCATCTCGACAACGCCCGACCACAATCATCTTTAGCTACGCAACAGAAATTGAGTGAATTCGATTTGAGCTTATTGAACAAAATGATACATAATTATATATTATAATTAATATAAATAAATTTTGTAAAATCTTACCTTGAATTTCTATATAAAATACGCAGAAACTTTATCTCAGACCTAAACACTACTTACTATAGTTATGGCCAGTTATAGATACAAATATAATAACAGAACTGATAAAAAATTATAATAAACTATCGTCACTATTATAGCAAGTAAAAGAAAACATTTCTGAGATTTTCTATTTACTAAGCTTGTAAATAATATTTTGTTTGTCGAATTGCTCGAGGGATGTCTACATTATTAAAAGTGTAACACAAGGAAACGTTAGAGATACCGTCGATTGTGTCCCCACGGGGAATTCCATGGAGAATATGTACTTGGAAAACATCAAGGACTCGTGTAATATTGAATTTCATAGATCCGACCCGTTGGAATGCTTTTTACGTAAATATAAAACTTTGTTTCGACAGAAACTAATACACAACGTTTATTTCTAATAATTTGTATGTAAGAGCCGATGTTTGTGTATGAAAGATATTTAGGATAAAACTTATAAAAACAGTTTTAATAATAATAATAGCTGTACTCTGCGCACGTTGCTCCGCTTTGTTTTTGTCGTACCAACTCAGACCCTTGTGGGCTCTTGCACAACACTTTGCTGAAGATTGTGACATACTCAATGGACATAGAGGCAAACATTCATTATATGTATAATATATAGATATAGATAGATGATAAATAAGTAAAAATTATGTTATTTTTTTTTTTTTTTTTTTTTTTTTATACAATGATAGGCTTGCGTTTGACCACTATTTCACCTGATGATAAGTGAAAATGCGGTCTAAGATGGAGCACGCTTACCTAGAAGTAATCTATTCACTCGCGACTTAAAGATCCCCAGGTTATAATTTTCTGGAAACACAGACGCTGGTAGAGAGTTCCATTCTTTGGCTGTACGGATCAAGAATGTACTAGCGAATCGCTTAGTGCGTATAAGGGGAATGTCAACCATATAAGGGTGGCGTAACGCGGAGCGTCTGGTTGTACGATGATGGAAGGGGGTAGGGGGAATCAGGTTATGGAGTTCCTGCGCACACTCTCCGAAGTGTATCCGATAAAATACCGACAGGCCGGCGACCCTCCGTCGATGATGCAAGCTTTGCAGCTTTGCAGCGACCAGTGCATCATCACCGATGAGCCTCCTGGCTCGTCTCTCGATCGACTCGAGAAGCTCCAGCTGGTACTTGGCTGAGCCATCCCAAAGATGAGAGCAGTACTCCATGCATGATCGAACTTGCGCTTGATATAAATTTAGAAGCTGTTCCGGAGTGAAGTACTGTCTCACCTTCGAGAGGACGCCCAGTTTTCTGGCAGCTGTTTGAGCTTTTGTCTCTATGTAAGAGCCGAAATTGAGGGTGGATGACAAAGTAACGCCAAGAAGCTCTAGGCGGCCGGTTATGGGCACGGGTACACCTCGGAAAGAGGGAGTCAGATGGAAAGGACTCCGCTTTGCCGAAAAAAGACACGCCTGGGTCTTAGAGGCGTTGAACTTGACCAGGTTTGCGTCACCCCAATCGGAGACAGCTTTAAGGGACAAGTTCAGACGCTGAATCATAGCTTCCCTCAGCGATTGGATCTCAGACCCACTCGCTCGTGCGTTGGACACGTAACGCTCGACAACGGTGCTGTCATCTGCATACCCAAAGATTCCGGGTTTGAGCAGGTCGTTGATGTACAGCAAATGTGTTATAATATTTGTCTGAATTGTCGTCTTTTTGTTAGTAGATATTACGGTATCAAGAAGAATCCGCTAAATGACATTGGATGTACTTTTAATTACACAGTTTACATTCTGGAATTTTACTTTCTGATCTTCTTTAGGCCTGTATTCCGCTATCCAGCTACAATCTGGGGGTCTTTAAGTCGCGAGTGAATAGGCTACTTCTATGTAAGCGTGCTCCATCCTAGACCCCATTCTCACTAACGTCAGGTGGAATAGTGGTCAAACGTAAGCCTATCTATTTATTAAATTTTTTTTTAATTCTCTGCATGTAGAGCCAATAATTAGTCTTAGTAACAATTATCTATACTAATGTTATAAAGCTAAAAATTTGTTTGTTTAAACGCGCTTATCTCAGGGACTATGAGTTCCAATTGAGTAATTCATTTTTGTGTTGATGTTGTAATATATAAAGTATTAACAGTAGTAGTTTAATTCATCAGTTCAGCCTATCACAGTCCACAGCTGGACATAGGCCACCACAATTTCGCGTCAAAAATGGCGCCAACTCATGTGTATTGCCCATAGTCACCACGCTGGGCAACACACTACACTTGGCTATATTCTTTACTGCCGTAGCCACACAGCCTATTGTCATTTGAGTATATACTGGTAATTACACAAAACGAAAATTAAATATGAAAATAGTACCACAGCTACAGCTCAGAACCTTAAATTAAAATGAATAATATCAGATATTTCAGTAACGGGTTGGTGACCGCAAGGCTGACTTTGTCACACCAGAGACGCTGCTGCCCGTCTTCGACCTGTGTCTTATGCCTTGGTCCGTCTATTGCAGACGATTTAGACAGTGTCAAACAGACACTGTGTCGCCTAGGACACTCTTCAGCAAAACGCAGAGTCGGTCTGTGCATTTCAAAGCCAAAACCAGCAGAAACAGCAAAAAAGCTAGAACCAGTGATATGTCACTAGAAAAAAATGCACATTTAGATAAAAAACAACGAACTTATTTTAATAAGAAATGATTTAATTCTACTTTATGTTGAAGGACACTCTTTGATCTCTTGGACCCTTTTCAAGTTATTCGTAAATTAAATTAATTGTGCCAATCCATTTTGTTATAGCGGAGTGCTTGTATAAGCGCTCTTACTTCGCTCAATTTAATATTAAAGCATAATTTTTACAATATTTTAATTTCGTCTTTTATATCGACATACACGCTTCAGCCTGTAATATCCCACTACTGGGCATAGGCTTCTTTCCTCATGTAGGAGAAGGATCAGAGCTTAATCCACTACGCTGCTCCAATGCCGGTTGGCGAATATATTTCCTACTATGAGTAACGATCGCTATCAGGTGTACATGATAACATCCAGGATCGACGGCATAACGTGCTCTCCGAGGCATCATCATGGTTGGGAGACCCACAGTGACTGCACAAACACCCAGACCACGACAAATCTGCATGGCCAATACAAATGTTTGTCATGTCATCGAACCCGCAACCGGCAGCACAACAGCCACAAACCAGTGTTGTGACCGTTGCGCCAACGCGTCGTCGTTGAATATAACCTAAAATTGTTACACAAGACAATTTTATTGATTTCTAATATTAAGAAATAGTTTGCATATATATATTTAACCTTATATCTATCGGTCACAGATGGGTATCGACTAGAGAGCCATTAATTAAGGCTTGCTGTACGTGGAATTAACGATTGACTATGAAGCGCCGATGTGAGCTCTGTGCCGCTAATCGTAGAGTCGTTTATCGCTCGTTTAGTGATTTATTCAGTGGACTTATAAAGCCGTCGTATATTTATACGTGGCTGCGGACCGCCATAATCTTTTTTAGCCGCATGGCGTGCCGCTACAGCGAGACATATAAATAATCAGCAAGACGTTATGTTATAACATATAAATGTATAGATTGTTGCCGCCAAACCAGAAATATATGTATAATTACATATATACATGTGTGGAGGCCAGAAATGTTCTCAGAACTGTTTTTGGGCAAGTCGTGTCCAGCTGTGGACTGCAACAGGCTAAACTGACTGACCGACTAACTAATATACATGTAATATGTACATGCAAGTATATTTATGTGTATGATTACATGTTTATATATATGTGTACAGACATATATACAACTCCACGCCGTCTAATTCTCTGTCATGTCTTTTTCATGCTTGAGGTAGTCTGGAAGAGATCGCTCTTTCAGCGATAAGACCGCCTTCTGTACATGTTTATGTTTTCCTTCTCGATGTGAAAATTTCCTCTCCTAGTGTACAATAAACAATCTTAGTGTGTAATAAACAACCGCTCTGGTGTAGTGGTATGAGTCACCTAAAACACCGACGATTTTCTGGTTCGATTTCCGCTCGGGATAGATATTTCTATTTGTACAAATATTTCTTTATTAATTTCGATGTATGCGATGAATGCGAACGTGTATGCATGTACGATAAAGTATTTTTGTATCGTGTTGTATTGTATAACTTTGAAGCTGATGTTGGCCTGTAGATACTGTGGTGTAGAAGGTGTAAAAATTTTCAAATTCATGTTATTAATTTAATTATTTTTGCTCGATTGATAATTATCTCTTTCATATTAAGAATAAAATAATAATAATGTTATGATTAATATTATATTTTTATGTATTATCAATTATTATTGAAGTCTATTTTTGAAAAGATTAAATACTTCTACCATTACATTTGACTGAATATTACAAATTCGTAAGTTTCGTAATGTTGATATGAATGTAGTATTTTTTTTTAAATAAGTGACTATGTACAATAACTGCCTCATTGAGAATAAAACGTAAAACCAAAATTTGGGTGGATATAAATAAACAGCTGAGGTAGAATTCTCTGTCCCGCATTCTACTTTTCTGTTGTCCATATATCACTTCATAATTCTATTTAAGCCAACCGAGCACCTGTGGCCATGGTTCTGTTCCATGGGTAATTACTCAACACCAGGTGTGGCGTCTAACTTGATGATTTAAAAAATGTGTATGATTAACGGCTGGCTGTCGGTCCGTGCTACTGTGATTAGAGGTAAAATATCGCATATAAATTCTTGGCTACAGTTTAATCAAAAGATTAATAAAATTTTAATGTTTCTATTTGTTTGTTTTATACTAGCGACACGCCTCGACTTCGCACGAATGCAATGCTTATACTAAATATAAAATATAAAATACATATTTGCAATGTAAGCACAAAAAATATGTTTATTTACGACATCACGTTAGAAAACTCTATAACTATCAGTGTTCCTCTACTATATTATGCATGTATTATACATATAAAACTTCCCCTGGATCAATCACTCTATTTACAAAAGAAAACTGTATCAAAATCCGAAAACTGCATCGAAAGTAGTTTTAAAAATCTAAAAATACAGACAGCAGAAAGTGACTTTGTTTTATACTATGTAATGATCAATTAAACTTGTGTTAGTTATGATCTTTGTGACATCGTATTACTGTATGCATTCAAATTTTTTAAAATCAAAATGGCGGAATAGAATCGAATCTATGCTGCACGTTAGAAGCAAAGTGAAGGTTTCAAAAATATTATATTTTTATTAAAATGTAATAACAAACTCCAATTGTTTATATATTTTCAACGCTGTAAGGTTTTCACGTATCTTTTTACTGATAGTCTCGTTATTTTTTATACGTACAATTTTAAAAACGTTATGAATTTCATTAAATAAGCATTCAAATTCTAATCATGTCCGCGTATAGTGACAGATGCTAGCGGAATCTGAAATACGTTCATTTAAGCCTACAAGAGAGCTTTATTCGCAAAAATGAATTGACAAAATGTCAGCTTGAGCGAATTTACCTTATTTTAATGTGACTTTTTAACCGACTTCCAAAAAAGGAGGAGGTTCTCAATTCGACTGTATTTTTTTTTTATGTATGTCTTTTGACCGGGTAGACCGATCTCGACAAATTTTGTTTCAATCGAAAGGTGGTGTGTATCAATTGGTCCCATTTAAATTTATTTGAGATCTAACAACGACTTTTCGAGTTATATTTAATAATGCGTTTTTACTTGACGCTTTTTTCGTCGACCTACGTTGTATTATACCACATAATTATCTATTGGATGTACCGATTTTGATAATTCTTTTTTTGTTGAAAAGGGGATATCCCTAGTTTAGTACCATGATAAGGAAACCAGGATCTGATGATGGGATCCCAGAGAAATCGAGGAAAACTCTTGAAAATCCGCAATAACTTTTTACTGGGTGTACCGATTTTGATAATTCTTTTTTTGTTGGAAAGAAGATATCCCTAGTTTAGTACCATGATAAGGAAACCAGGATCTAATGATGGAATCCTAGAGAAATCGAGGGAAACTCTTGAAAATCTGCAATAACTTTTTACTGGGTGTACCGATTTTAATAATTTTTAATTTAATCGAAAGCTGGTGTTTGTCATGTGGTCACATATAAATTTTATTGAGATCTGATAAATACTTTTTGAGTAATCTTTGATAACGCGTAGTTACTTGACTATTGTTTCGTCGACCTACGTTGTATTACTCGTCGATGTAATTGAAGTCGGTTTTCTTTTTTTTCGTTTGCGAGCAAACACAATTATTACTCCTATAAGCCGTGCCATGCGGTTTTATACGTCTTAACTGTTAACTTGGATTAAAAAGCCCATAGCCTTCTTCAGTAAATAGGCTTTCCAGTACAAAAAGTATTTTTCAATTTACACCACTAGTTCCTGAAATAAATGCGTTTAAACAACACTTTTCAGCTTTATTGTGTTAGTACAGATAACACTAAATGTTTGTATTCATGTCTTTAGTGGTACGGCACATTCATTTTGTTTACTAATATGTCTCATAGTCGTGTCGTTTGGTTTATATGAAGCCTTAATGTATATTAAGGACATAATATGCTGTGTGGTTACGACTGTAAAGAATATAGCCACCCGTCTCTTCACGCGGGTGTCGTAAGAGGCGACTAAGGGATAACACAGTTCCCCTACCACCTTGGAACTTTCCACTACCATCTTGGAACTTAAAAAACCGACCGATAGCGGGCTAACCATCCAACTGCTGGCCTTGAAATACACAGACCGAAGATGGGCAGCAGCGTCTTCGGTGCGACAAATCCAGCCTTGCGGTTACCAACACAAAACACACAAGTTCATGCCATTTTTAGCACGAATTTGTGGAAGCCTATGTCCAGTAGTGGACTGCGAAGGGCTGCTGTGATGATGATGACTGTGATGAGTATATTGAAATCATTAGACGAAAATAGCTCACGAAACATTACAGTTCCCATAATATTGCAAATTTCAAGGAACGAGTTTCAGCAAAATTGCGTCAAATACAGATAAATCGCGAAGAGAAACTGACACTGAGGAGGAAAATATTCGCCAACCCGCAGTAAAGAAGCGTGGTGGATTAAGCTCCAATCCTTTTCCTATAGGAGAAAGAGGCCTATGCCCAGCAGTGGGATATTACAGGCTGAATGCGATTCTTAAAATGCAGAGAACAGAAAAATAAGAGAACTTTGATTACATACAAGACTTACTACAAGTTGAATCAGATAATATTCAGATATAACAGTTATTTTCGAACACTGAAAGTCGTAAAAAGGTACGATTTCGGCAAATAGGTAATAAGCGTTGAATTTTTTATTTTATTTTTTTGTAATCTGTATAAATCCTGCTAAACATAAGTAATAAACTTCAATGTTACAAAACATTATATGGAACAAGGTTTTCCCAAATTTGCTGTAATATAAAGCTAACGCACTGGCTTATGTGTTGCAATAAAAGGCTAGTTCAATAGATTTAGTCCGAGTTTTTATCCCAGTCAAACATCGAGACAATTTTTACATATTCAATCTGTGGTTTTTTTTTAAGTTATTGTAAATTTGAAAATTGAATACGCAATTTGAAATACGCTTGTTGCAAATCAATGGCAGTGCAAGCCACTGATCGTATCAATTAAGCAGTGAAGGATACCTATCATATTAAATGTCCTTCCGACAGAAGCAAATAATTGTCGCCGGAGTATATGAGAGAATGCATCTGTCATGTATGTGTATTTGACCGTGACCGTCGCCTTAATTCAGATAATACACCTGTACGTGGCTTAGCCTCCTCAAGATGTCACAATGAGAATATAAACACGAAAATAGGCGGTTCATCTCTGTGTCGGTTACCTGAGATTGCGACAAGCGATTACGATATGACCATTCCGTTTGAGGGTATTAAGAATTTATAGCTAATGAAATTGCAAAGTGGAAGGGTAGATTAGCAATATGGTGTCAACACTTCTACAACTTATTGTGGACGATATTATCACTTTCAAACAATCTGTGTTTTATATCATTTCGAAGTACTATGAGCATAATAATAAAGTCATTGGATTAGAAAAAGAAATAAATTCTACTGAATTGAACACTTTAAAGAAAAGGATTGATACTTTGGAAACTGAAAATAATAGCCGTGAACAACGGTCACGTAGATCAAATATTGAAATATTGAAGTTTATGGTACACACGAGAGGAAGAACGAAAACCTAATGGGAATTTTAAAAACATTCTCAGATTGTACTGATTATCAATTGAATCCTTCTACAGATATTCATTTTGTTACCGGAGTTGCTCGTAGTAAAAGTGAAAATCGTCAAATCAAACCGATAGTTATTAAGTTTCTGTCGCGTTGGAAGAAGGATGAATTTTTGGCGTTAGCCAAAAGATTAAAACTCAAATGTGGGGATATTAGCTTTGCTGGCAATAGCTCTAGTGGGTACTTTAATGAACCTGACACGTTCTAACAAACCTCTTCTGCAGGAAGCTAAAAAGTTGGCCAAAAAGAAAAATCTTTCTCATGTTTGATGATGATTTTAAAAAATGTGTGAATGTCGTTATACCTTACTCCGTTTTTTTTTTTTTTTTTATACATTTGCGTTTGTAAAAACAAAGTTATTACTATTAGAGAGAACTGTTACACTACTACATAACTAATACTGTATGTAGTGAGGAGATCTTCACTTGTGATTGCTTTGCTTTTGCTAGTTGCTTTGGCTAGCTTTGACTTCGGCTTGACTATTGCTGGTTGTGGTTCTTTTGTTGGATTTGGGTTTTCTTTGTGATTTCATGCTACTGAATTGTGAATGTATTTTCTACGGATATGAATATATATTGCGAACTTATTCAATCTGATCTTTACAATAGAACGTCAAATGGTTAGGAACAAGCTTTGCCTTTACAGAGTACTAACTGGTTATGTTGATACCTTTACCTTTTGAATAATATTAGTTTGAGGTGTTGTCGTGTACAAGCCCGTATTTTTTTATATATCACTAGTTCGGTAAACAAGCGTACGGCTCACCTGATGGTAAGAGATTACCGTAGCTTATAGACGCCTGCAACACCAGAAGCATCGCAAGCGCGTTGCCAACCAAATCCCCCCCCCCCCAGGAGCTCTGGTCACCTAACTCACCAACAGGAACACAACACTGCTTGAAAGCACTACTATTTAGCTGTATTCTTCTGTAAGGTCGAGGTACTATCTCAGTCGGGTTGCTCCAGATTTTTAGCAGGAAATTCCTGCTGTGCTCTACCTCAGTTTTTTGTTCCTGGACGTAGAATTAAATAATAACCGATTTTTTTTCTCTTAAACTCTCACGATAATGAGTTAAATAAATAATATATATAATAAGTTCTTAAAAGTTGAAATTTGTATGTCAATATATCATATTGCTATTATTTGTTCTATTCTTATGTTAACACGTCTTCACATAATAATGACAAATATAAACGTTTCAGCCTGTAATATCTCACTCTTGGGCGTAGGCCTCTTTTCTCCATGTAGGAGAAGGATAAGGATTGGAGCTTCACTTGTAAATATATGTCACTTCTCTATTTACTTTCTCTGTCACTGTACTATCAAAACTGTATGTCTTCCTAATAAACATAAATAAATAAATAAATAAATTAAGGCAATAACAATATATTAATAACTATAGACGGCGCCACGGTTCGCTTAATCGCTAATATCAAAAATTTCGATCTAGCGGGTATATCGTTCTATAGCTTAATTGGTAGAGCACCGACACGGTCAGTCGGAGATGTAGGTTCGATCCCCGCTGGAACGGTCGATTTTTGATATGATATTCAAAAAGTGTTAAAATTAAGGTATTTTATTTAAAAGTGTGTTACGAAACGCTCTAGGCCAGAATTTGCTGACCGGAGTTTACTCCGAAACATTCCCACGACTCGAATCGTTAGCCGGAGCTTGTTGAAACTTTCCCACCCGGGCATCGCACCTGAGCATCGCACCTGGGCATCTTGTGAAAACGACTCAACACGAAGAATGCAACACAACCCGAAGCCGACTGAACGATGCTTCTTTAATTTTAAGTCACTCTTGTTTCTCACATCGAACAATTGTCACGTCTAATTAATTATAATTTACTAATAATAAATTTAATATGTAATGGGTTTGGAAACAAAATATTTTAGATATTTCACTGCTGCATTTACCACAGGCGCTTGATACAAACTTTAAAAAAAAATGTTATGGAAAACAATATTCCGCAGCTGGCTCTCGTGTCGTTTACTCTCACAAAGGGGTATGATTTCATTCAATTTAGGTAAATGACCACAATTTTTTTATTTTGTACATATATTGTTGTTTTCGTTTGAAGTAAATTTTAGTACAATTTTTATTAAACGTCACTTAATATAACGGGATCTACACTCATTTTAATTTTTGTATCATTGTAAGGGCTTTTACACTGAAAAACAAATTTCAGCCCTATACATCACCCTTATAAAATTTAAAATATTATTATTTGTCAGAATTGCCTTTTTTTAACGAGTAGGCGATCTAGGAACCAAATCCGTCTCCCATTTTCCATTTTTAACTTGTGCTTAATCTATACAAATAAATAAAATTGGAGTGTCTGCTTGTAATATTAAAATAACCGCTTTTTACTAAATGCATATGGATGTATACACGGTACATATACAAAAATAACATTTTTTACAATTTTTGTCTGTCTGTCTGTCTGTTCCGGCTAATCTCCGAAACGGCTGGACCAATTTTGATGGGACTTTCACTGGCATAGCTGATGTAGTAATTAGTAATTTAGGCTACTTTTGTTTTAGAAAAAACTAACTATAAATTTTGTGTAACGTTGTCTCTTTGGCAAATTATGTTAACAATTTTTTTTAATTTCCACCTAAAACCCGCGATCCTGTCTGCTTGGCTTATTATGTGTGTTATTATTATTTTTTTTTTTTTGGATTAAAGTAAAATGTTAAAAGTAATATAAAAAATCTACTTATAGCTATTAAGATACCTACATCCCACGCCGGATTTTTAATTAGATCTCCAGGATCGTATTGCATGGGTAGTGTAATAATGGAACTAACATACAAACAGACAGATAAAAGCTCTAAATTGGACTGTTTTGATTCTATTGCTCTGCCAAGGACTATATAAATAGTTTAGTTTATACGTCTCTCATGGATAAATCAGTAACAATTTACGTAATTACGCATACATAACGTGTACGCGATGGAGTTAGAGCGTGGATGGGACGAGGACGCAGTGGCGTAGCGTGGGGGATGCCATGGTGACTGCTGCCCGTCTTCGGCCTGTGTATTTCAAAGCCAGCAGTTGGATGATTATCCCGCCACCGGTCGGCTTTCCAAGTTCCAAGGTGGTATCAGAACTGTGTTATCCCTTAGTCGCCTCTTACGACACCCACGGGAAGAGAGGGGGTGGCTAAATTCTTTAGTACCGTAGCCACACAGTACAGGCAAATTTTTACATTTATTTATTTATTTATTTATTTATTTATTCCATCATACATCTAACATTACAGGATATTATCCTAATGCGTTAGTGTCGTTGTCGTATTAAATACATGTCATATGATATATACAAAAATTGACATCACATTCAATTCTATTATTTCATTTAACAAAAAAAAACTAAGTTATTACTAAAAATTCACAATACATTTCGATGGACCTTGGACGACAAGAAACGCTACGCTACTGCGAGGATGGAACATGGTTAGTTAACATTGACGGGGGATTTTTAATTCACACGCACCGTGACAGTAACTCATTAACAGTAGGTGAACGTGCACGTGCTTCTTACTTTAGCTCTCCGAAACGAACGGAGTGACGTTGCATACATAGCGGAATCACGGACGAGACGAGGCACGCGCGAGGCGGGACGAGCTTCTTCGCTGACGATAATTTTTTTCCCGCGCACTTCACGTTCCTGCCCCGTTCGTGCTCTCGTGGCAAATGCTCTTTCGCTTACATTTTTTATATGAAATGATATTTCCAAAATGTCACGTCACGTTCCGTCTGGACAAAAACACGTTATGTATGCAACAGCCTTAAAACACTTTACGAATTCGCGCTACAAAGCCATAGGCTTCGCATCGCATCGTTCAGAAAGAATGTAAGCCTTCTTAAAATATTTAATCCCCTTTGAGGTACAAAGCAAGCAATATAAAGAACAATTTTACGGAAATTACTTGAAGTTCTCTTTTTAGTAAATTCTACTCATCTTATGTTAAGTATACGTGACGTGCAAGCTAGAGGAAAATGGAAAAATAAGATAATTTAATTATTTTTTTCTTTTAAGATAATTCTAGAAAATCTTAATTTTCTATAACTTTTGACTTTGACTCTAAAACTTTGAACTTTGGTCCGCTGGTGATGGATTTACAGGTTGATTTGCTTTATACGTACCGGGTATGACTTCGAAGATGAGTATGTTTATTTTTTAGGGCATTATGATTTCATACACCAGTAAAAATTTCAGAATTTCATATTTAGACCATAAGCTGTTGTTATTTTAGTATTAAAGTTTATCTGTTTTAAATCAACAATCAATCAGCAATACTCAAATATGAAAGTTTAACACAAACATTGTCTCGGCTTTACTTAAACAACATGAGCCAAATCACGTGTAAGTTGTAGGTTATTTAGCGAATAATGGGTTTGATAGTGAACTATTAGTAGTTGACTTCTGGCAGATGAGCTCAAGAATAGAATACTCTGAAAAACACAAAAGTTATGAAAGATGGTCTCGTCAAAACAAGTTAAGTTTTTTATATGAAAATAATTCTACACAAATTTAATAGGTATAAATTATGATTTAGACTGGGTTGACATGGAGGTTGGGACCAAGGCGTTTATTTCATCGCATTCAGCCTGTAATATTCGACTGCTTAGCCCTCTTTCTCCATGTAGGAGAAGGATTAGAGCCTAATCCACCATGCTACTTCACTGCGAGTCGGCGGATATGTTCCCTACTATGAGTTACGATCGCTATCAGGTGTTTATCGTAACGACCGGGACCGACGGCTTATCGTGCTCTCCGAAACACGGTGGGGAGACCCACAAGGATAGACACCCAAGCCGGAAAGAAATATTTGTACAAATACAAATATCCATCCCTAACTGGAATCGAACCCGCAAACCGTTGGTAATTTAGGCGGCTACTCGCACCACTACACCAGGGTGGTTGTGACACTAGGCGTTTCTGGTGTGGTATAAAAAATCAGCTCACACAAAAAAAAAATTAATTATTTCTTTAACTTTGTATTTAAACACTGTTTAGTTTTTTTTAAAGAGTAACTGCGGAGTTTCTTGCCGGCTCTTGTCAGCAGAATCCACAATTTGAATCAGTGGTAGCTTCACTTTTAACGACAATCAAAAAAAAAATTGTAACATGTCAATTACAAGGTGGTATTAAAGTCATTTTGAATAAAGATATTTTGTTTTCCAGTTTGATTCAACAACAGGAAGCAACGCAACCTAATACTAATTTTACCAGTAATTTTGACATCAAAGACGGTATGTTACTAGGACAACAACTCGACAGAAAATTATTGAACGTCATACAATAGAGTTTACTTAACTTGGAAGCAAGATTAGTTTTTTTTTTAAATCACTAGTTCGGCAAACAAGCGTACGGCTAAGAGATTACCGTAGCTTATAGACGCCTGCAACACCACAAGCATCGCAAGCGCGTTGCCGACCCAATCCCCAATCCTCCCCAGGAGCTCTGGTCACCTTACTCACCAACAGGAACACAATACTGCATGAAAGCAGTATTATTTAGCTGTGATCTTCTGTAAGGTAACCCCAGTCGGGCTGCTCCATATTTTGAGCAAGAAATTCCTGCTGTGCCCTACCTCAGTTGATTAGTATCGAACACGATATAGATAAACACATTAACATTATTAAATATTTATTTCTCTTTACACATTAAGATACTTTTAACTTTACATATTCTTATTAAATTAAACGGTACGATGTACAAAAATCTATATTTTTTAAAGATCGCGAGTTGATTGCTGAAAATTGTCACGATAATAATATTTGTAACTACATGATTAATGATTCTGGTTCAAAATAAATTATTAAGCATTTTATACTTTCAAAACTCCAACTTAACCGTCTGGTGTATTTGAACGATTTTTATTTTTGTTATCAAAATATATACTTATAAATAATACATTAAAAAAGCGGGTTTCCTCTTGGTAATATTCCATACTTTATGGGCGACAGATTTAAGCAATCATCTCGTTGTCCTTAAAATAATAATAATATAGTCAATATTAATTTATACTAGATTGTCAATTATTTAATAGTTTGTACTCCTGCATTTTTTTATTTTATTTCATTTAAAACAAATTTAAATTAGCTTTTGCATTTAATTTTCATTTTCGATTTTTTTTAAGACTTTAACAAAAAACCAAAATCAATAATATAGAGAAACCTTACACTAAAAACACAAATATTGAGTACAAATTTAAGAACTTTTTTCTAAAATCACGTAATACCTTATCCGCCATGTTTTAAAAAAAAATAAATACAAAATGCAGTTGACATTAATCACTATATAGACTAGCAATGATTCTTGTCCGACTGCTTGATAACAATCGGAAACAGAATAAAGAGGTTTTATATGTGTTAGCAGATATGAAAACTCCTTCCACATATAATGTGGCTTGGGTTGTGACATTAAAAATTTTGAATATTGTATATACTCAGCCCTTATTAAATCGTACACTTAGTCTTATAAAAAAATTCTTTCAATAAAATTAATCGCGAAATACAAGTGTACCTTATCGCCAATCTTATCTAATTCAATAAAATAAACTAAGTTACCAGCTTAAATCTACAATTCACAATCATATTTATAATCCTTTAGCATAAGAACGGTTTCGTTGTTGTTCTTACTCCAGATGCCCTTGGGTCTTCTGTTGTTGTCCCTCCATCTATCGCTGTAAATGCTGGTGGTGTCAGAACTGCAGAAGCTGTTTCTTCTCGTTCGGTATTCACTTCGATTCCTGCGATCGTGACTATGGGACCTAACACGAACTAAATGGGAGCCATCTGATGTATGGTTGACCATAGTTTCTCTAACGCTGGACTGATCTCTGTACCTACTCTTCTTGCGACGAACTTCTCGGCAGCAAAGTGTTTCTTTAAACGCAATGCGATACCTGCAAACAAAATGATCAAATTTCATGTCTTAAAATTTTCCCGCTGGACCGACGATCTACGTAACAATGCTGCTGTAGGCTGGAAGAGGATTGCGGAAAACCGGGATACCTGACGCGAACTTAGGGAGGCCTATGTCTAGCGATGGACTGTAATAGGCTGATCTGACTAATTGACTGACTAACAATTTGAAATGTTATCAAGAGCATATTTTCTAAGTATTTTATAATGAGGCGCTGGTGAACAAAAGGTTATAATTGCAAAATTATACTATTCACATTTTCATGAAATTGCATATTTTCCAAAGCTTTGCATCACACCGAGCTAACAATTTCCTTATCAAGCATGTATTGTCCAACATACATCTCGATTATAATGACTTTTAGAAAGCATTTACAGCACTTAGAAGCACCTTTTAAGATTTGAATAATGAATCCGTGTTGTGTTTGAATAGAGATCTCGTTCGGATCAAAAGATTCTTTTATACCTTTGTACTCGAAATAGGGATTTATCATCAAGTTGGGGCGTAGTAAATAAAATATAAGTCTGTATCGTATGTTGTATTATAAAGATTAAAGATGTTATGTCTGTTTATAATGGAAACTCAAAATCTACTAGACTGATTTTAAAAGCTTTTTCGACCAGAGGGAGGCTACGTTATTACTGACATAGGCTATATTTATACGAAAGCGGAACCGTGTTTAAAAAGCTAATAAATAATAAAAATAATTGTAACCATTATTTGGATATTTCATCGATATATTTTTGCTACCCTTTTAAATTGTTCATCTCACTCTTTAACACTCTTGATTTATTAAAATTTACTCATAAAAGTATTTATACTGTAAGAAACTAGCTGTACCTTGTGCGCGTTGCTACGCTTTTTTTTATTGGTCGTACTAACGCAGAAACCTTTGTGGGCTCATGCCACACTTTCGCTGAAAATCATGACGTGATCAAATGCATAGTTTACTATTCTATAAAGGACATACAGACAAACATTCATTTATATGTATAGATAGCTCACTACTTTTTTTGATATAATACATGTTACTTGAATCCAATATAGGAAATAAAGCAGAATAGCGTCAAGAATATGTTTCTATTAAATTAAAATAAAAAAAATAGAAAGGTAAAAAAAATATAGAAAAGTTTGTTTAAACGTGCTAATTTCAGGAGCTACCAGCCCGTCTACTGAGTTAGGCTATAGGCTATTTTTTTCTTCAAATTAATGCAGATGAAACCACGCGTACAGAACTATACAAACCTATGGCTCATGATGTTATACAAGATGGGGTTGACAGTAGCTGAGATGTAGTAAAAGAAACCAGCGGCGAAGAACAAGTATTCGTTGATGGTGTGGTAGTGGTGAACGCCAGTGCCGTAGATGAAGAACAGTCGCTGGAAGTGGAAAGGTGCCCAGCAGACGAAGAATGCGATGACTACCGCAGCTGAGAACAAAATAAATTGCAGTTAATTTGGGTAATATATAAACTGCTTATTATCTGAAGAGCTACTGACTAGAGGTAGTAGATAACTAGCTCTTTATATTATTGACTAATTAAGTAGAGTTCTCTTATAGAAAGGGCTTAATTGGATTAGTGCCCATACTCTTAAATAAATAAAACTCAAGGTCATCATCATTGGCCTTAGTCCGTCTATTGCAGACGATTTAGACAGTGTCAGATAGGCACTGTTTCGCCTAGGACACTCTTCAGGAAAACGCAGAGTTGCCTAAGCTCTGCGCCATCCTCTCGACCTCACTGGCTAGGCCCACAAGAACGACGAGTCGATACGTGTGGAGCCAGTTCGGCTGGAGGATTCTTTCGCATTTTAGAGCTATGCCACGAATGCTTGACGGAGACCCCATTCCGGGTTACAAATTAAGTTTTCCTTTTCCAGGGACTTGATGATTTTGAGCCAGGTTTACCCCTCAGTCGCTTTTCACGACCCCCACGGGAAGAAAGGGGGTGGTGCTATTCTACTCAGCAGACACTTAAGGTCATACCTACATCGAAAATTATTGTAATATGAGGTACGTTCAAATATACATTTAAGTCTTCTGTCGACAAAGTTTTTATTTAAAAATACGTGTATAGTATATTTAGTACAACGGTATAAATCATGTTCACGAAACTGGCGGTATTGCTCCGTTCAATTAGAGTTCTGGTTCTTATTCTCCGTAAATGTTTTGAGTTGTAAAGTAATTATTAAGGCACGTACCAAAAACTTTTAAACGAATTTAAATTGAAACCTACATAATTAATTAACACAAGAATCGTTTAAGTTAAATTTATATTTGAAAGTTTTTTTTATGTTTTAAATGTTAATTAGTACACTAAAATATGGTTCAATGAACTTTGTTTAATTATTTCCTGTTAATAGGGGTTTTGCAACACGCTTTTTTCATACATTATGATCGTTTTGACTGTAAACTATATAAAGATGATTTATGTTTAGTGATAAATATTTATTGCATTTTAACCGAATTCCAAAAAAGGAGGAGGCTCTCAATTTGATTGTATGTATGTTTAATAAATATAAATATCGGCTGCCCAATGTCAAAACATAGTAAGGGACAAATTTTGCGATATCGGTTTTTTTGCATTTAACGTTCCGATGGAGTCGTATGAATATGATTCGATTGATATATTCCAATAATTTTATTTTTGTTACTTACTGTGTTTTGAAATTGGGCAGCCGATATCTTATAACATGCACACACAGTCTACTGTGTACTACTGTTATAGCTGTTTTTTTTTATAAATATTAATGGAAATTACACATAAATAAATATTATATAAATACAAATATAACACCCAGACTGAGGCGGGAACCGAACTCACAACTCGCAAAACAGAGAACATGGCCACTACAAACTGAGCCAACGGGCTAGTCGAATGTTACCTCAGAACTTAACTGGGGGACGGATTTCGATGATTTATTTTAATCCAGCGATGTTGCGTGTCATGTGGTCCCATTTAAATTTGATTGAGATCTGGTGACTACTTTTTGAGTAATCTTTGATAACGCTTATTTACTTGACACTTTTTATGTCTACGTACGGTGTGTTATTTATTGATGTAATTGAAGTCGGTATTTCTTTCTTTTGCGAGCAAATGCGATTATAGTTCTTTCAACTTTTACCAATACGGTACTTTTGAGGCTACAGTTAATACCATATAACTATATTTTATTTATAAATATCGCGACCCTTCTCACATTTCATTCAGCCCGAGGGTTGGAAATATTCCTATTTTAATGACAGGGCCTTTCACAAATAATGTATACTTTGGTGAACGTATCCTCAATTACTACTTATTATATGTACATATGCGTTATGTATATATAAACAAAAATAAATTACCAAAATATTTGCTTAAGCATAACTTCCAAAGGACTGTAGCAAATTGGGTAGTTATTATTGTGTATTTGTTATTATATAACATGTACAAGTACATTTTATTATACAGTTCATCTAAAAACTCACATTTAGGACCACTATTATTTCTGGTGTTTATTAACGATATTACAAGTAAAATAAAATATTGTACAATTTCTTTGTTCGCTGACGATTTAAATATTTATAAAAAAATAAATAATTATGTAGATGCTAGGTTAGTTCAGGAAGATCTTAATGCAATTTCCACATGGTGCCATACCAATAACATGACTCTCAATGTTTTATTTATTTATTTATTTATTTTACAGGAAAACTTACAGCTAAATTACATGGATTTAAATATACAAGTAGGTACATAAAGGCCAATTAAAAGTTTCCACATATACAGACAGACACGTGCACTAATGCGCTAACAAAAGACTAGAGTACTAAAGTTAAAAAAAAAAATAAAAATAAAATAAGAATAAAAATTTGTTTCCCTAGGCCAACAGTCTACCTATGGTTAAAAAACTGATCAGCCATAAGACGTTTTAGATAGTGACTTGTAGTGTTAAATAATATTATACAAATTACATGTTAACAAATGTTTCTTTATCAAATACACAAGAAAAAAAAAACGCTTGTTTCAAGCTACTTAATCGGTAATAAATCACTTCAGGAAGTGGCGGAGATTAGAAATTTGGGAGTCATTATTGATAAGATTTACATATTATTATATACATAAGATTGACATTTACATCCCAGATTGACAAAGTGGTTACGAAAGCGGCTCGGTTGCTGGGGCTTATAAATGTAATAAATATATACACAATACACACACGGTCGTCTGTTCCTACAGTAAGCAACTTAATGCTTGTATTATAGGTAACAGCCAACTGGTATATAGCTACATATTGTTTTTTCGATAAACATACTTATAAATAAAACTATAAATAAATATTTATATTACAACCATCGAACCCACAACCCTCGGAGCAGAAAGCAGGGTCACTACAAACTGCGCCAACGGGCTAGTCGTAGAATAAAACATCAAAATAAATAAATATCATCTATCTTTATCACGTTGGTAAGATCTCCTAAGTGCAAGAGTGACAGGTCGATCTTTATTTCCGTGTAAAATGACATCACGCCTTTATACACACAGATACTACACAAGGAGGCGGAGGAGGATTTTGTTCGAGTATGCTTCAAAAGCACTTAAATCGTGATTTTTACAAATGAATATTTGTTTCAATTAATTCGTAATAGTTTTAAGTGAAGCTATCACCGATTCTCAATATATGTAGAGAATTAGCAGGAAAGCTGTTATTAAAAAAAGCTGTTTATTATTTTTACTATCATAACCATAAAATCCACACATACATAATATTATTCACCATTCTACCAGCGAACCACAAGGCATCGCATGAGTCTGCACCGCTACGTGGTTGAAATCCCACGATCTCGCACTAAGCTTTTTACTTCCTCTTTCTTAATACACACCGCAAAAATTTGGAATGCCTTTCCGGCTTCCATTTTCCCAAATAATTATAACTTGGGTATCTTCAAATCAAGAGTGAATAGGCATCTTCTAGGTAAGCGCGCACTATCTTAGGCTGCATCACTTACCATCAAGTGAGACTGCAGTTAAGCGTTAGTCTATACAGGGTTACTTGTAAAACACCAGCATCCTTGCAGGACAAGATAGCTAACATCATAAGTAACAACATTTGTTCTACGACTTTTCATAATTTGTTAGATTTTACTTTCATACAAAAAAAAATATTAATTTAATTTTCCGTTTGAATGTTATAAACTCTACGCGCATCCTAAATATTAGGTAAACAGTTACTACTTGCGGGTGTGAATGTGAGGGGGGAAGGAAGGGCCGTTAGCGCCCTTGAACTTGAACTATTTCGCTAGCCGAAGCAGTCGGCGCGGCGACTTTGATGCGCCCGCGTCATATGATTTTGTCTGCTACTCGTATTTATTTTACTCGTATCGATAGATGTATTGTATATGTACTAAAATAATTTTATAACCATGGTGTACTGCTATTCTAATGTCGAATACACGAAAATGGTGAAGATGATTATTATCAAATTAAAACGAATTCGGAAGTGTTAGCACGTGTTAGTGAACAGCTGATTTTTAGGTGTGGTGTGTGTGTTGATTGTGATGGTGACTATTTTGAACGCTATGTGCGCGGTGTAGAGGTAATAGAAATTTAGTTTGTAAATATAATTTTATTGTCAATTATTTTTTATTTTTTAATTATTGTAAATACGCTGATTCCACTTTTTTAATTCGCCTGCATTAAACAATGAAAAGTGAATAATACCCGGCTACCAATATTTAATATTAGTTTGGTTTGATTAAACTTTAGTAAACGTTAAAGACTAATAATTAACTAAGTTAATAATTTTCACATATTTTGGATGTTCAGAATTCAAATAGCTAATCTACATACACATTTACCTAAGTGTAAGTGTAAGTCACTGCGACATACATACTGTGATACTGCCTACAAACCCACCAAGCAATTTATATTATTAATTAATTTATTTTATTAACTAGAATTATCGGGCAGAGAAAGTGTAATTTATTATTATTATTAGCAGTGCAAAAGCGCGCGAGCGTCGCGTCGTCCTTTCGATAATGAATGAATCAATGAATCAACATAGACTTACAAATGTTAGGACCGTACAATAAAAGCTTAAAAAATCATTTTTAATTAATGTATTGAGTTACGTCAAAAGTCGTAGAACAAATGTTGTTGTACATAATGTTAGCTATCTTCTCCTGCAAGGATGCTGGTGTTTTACAAATAACCCTGTATATTTAATTAAAAAAATATTATTATATAAGTAATAGAATATAATTCAAGCCATCAATATAGCATATTCATTATTGTACTGTTGCTGTTTACTTTGATATATTTATAGAAAACCTTTTCATAACTTCTGGTTTAAATGGTACCGGGAACAGAGAGAGCGCTCTGCGTAACTTTATTTCTAAAGATACAAAATATGAAGTTTGAGATTTGATGTTTAAATTAAGATCTAAATGTAGACAATAAATATATACAATATATATAATATCTTTTAACACACACACGGTCGTCTGTTGCTACGCTTAAGCTACTTAATGTTTATGTTATAGGTAACAGCCGACTGTTATGAAAAGTATATAGTTTTTTTTTTAATAACTATACATAGCAATAATACATATATAAATACTAGCTGTGCCCGCGACTTCGTCTACGTTGAATTAAAAAAAAAGTTGATCAGTTCACAGAGTTACACGATAAATAAAGTTCTAAGATGAAGTAGGCTAAGTTAATCCTTATTACATTAGCTATCTGCCAGTAAAAGTCCCATCAAAATCGATCCAGCCGTTTCAGAGATTAGCCGAAACAAACAGACAGACAGACAAAAATTTTATAAAATGTTATATCGGTATATGTACCGTGTATAAATCCATATGCATTGAGTAAAAATCGGTTATTTCAATATTACAAACAGACACTCAAATTTTATTTATTTGTATATATAAATATTCCAACAACAATCGACAGCTTTACATACTGTCGCTGTGCATACAGGCACAAAGACTTCACAAGAACAAGCACTTAATTGACAGTAGATATATTGACAAAACACACGCACACAAACACACGCACACGCACACACACACATATAACGTGTAATATCAGTGGCGTAGCATACCTTGGAGGGACCCTGTATCAAAATTAGTTGGGGGACCAAAATGAGTAAGGATTTCTCACTAAAGAAACAAAAATGCTTGCATTAAACTAAAATAAATATTTACTGATTACAAGTTATTACTTCCTCCTAGAATAGACAATAATGAAGGTCCTGTCCTATCGAAGATATAGGTAATCTTTTATTTTATTTAAATTCTCTATTGTACAATGAATACACTAATACAAGTGTGTACAAAAGGCGGGCTTAACGCTAATGTCAGTTTTAGTTTTGAAAAACTTCTTTCAGCTGTTGCGGTTGTAACTAAAAGGGTCAAGAATAAAAAGCAAGCTGTTATTACCTCCGGAAAACTGGATGCAAGGCTATTGCATTTTATCAGCAATAATTCCATGAGTTTCTTAATGGAATGAATTTTTTGAATTTCAGATTTCGGATTATAAGCTAATTTAAAGAGCTTGTAGCTCCAAGCTGAAGAGTTATCACGCTTGAGCTGCAGAAAAATATATGGGGGATCCATAGCTTCAGCCTGTAAAGCTAATAATAGATGCGGGGGGATTTACAGGCGCAAACTCTGAAGAAGAGATTCAACGCTGCCTCCAAGTCTTACCGGAAGCAAATTGCTAGGGCAAAGCTCAAACACTTTAGCAGAATTGGCGAAAAACTATTGGGCTTTCCAAATGAAACCCGTACGTTTTGGTTTCTTGCCAAATTGTCGAAGATTATTTCTCTTACTTTTCACATCCATCATTGCGCGAACCTGAAGGCTCTCTGGCACATTCGGCGTAAGAGAAAGCGAAAATTCTTTGCACTATTTTTGTGTCGCATTCAACTCTTGACAATGACTGAGACTCACTGAGGTAGGGCACAGTAGGAATTTCCTGCTCAAAATATGGAGCAGCTCGACTGGGGTAGTACCTCGACCTTACAGAAGATCACAGCAAAATAATACTGTTTTCAAGCAGTATTGTGTTTCTGTTGGTGAGTAAGGTGACCAAAGCTCCTGGGGGGGGATTGGGGATTGGGTCGGCAGCGCGCTTGCGATGCTTCTGGTGTTGTAGGCGTCTATAAGCTACGGTAATCGCTTACCATCAGGTGAGCCGTACGTTTGTTTGCCGACCTATTGACATAAAAAAAAAAATATGAAGGGAAAGCACCATCGAGCATTCCACGGTTCGAGCACGAGATGCGTAATGTACGCTTTGAGCAAAGTAGCGTTCGTCGTGCTCTGCATTCCCTCGACGTCAAGAAGTCTAGTGATCTTGATAGTATCCACACAACTTCGATGCATGGTTTTGTAACTAATGTGCAAGCTTCGCGCGCATTCTTTCCGCGTACATGCAAACTGTGGAATGACCTTCCTCAATGAGGTTTTCCCTGAACGCTATCATTTGGGGGTTTTCAAGCGTCGAGTGTATACATCTTTTCTCTAAAGGCCATGGGCGACGGTAGCCATTAAACATAAGATGGCTTCGTTATCTCGTTTGCCCCCATTGTTATAAAAAATATTAATTAATTATTCATATTGATTAACTGAATCCCGCAATAAACGATGCACGATGTTTTCATTCATTCATTAATTCAGATTAATGGAGGATGTTATCAACTTTTAGGCCCACGCTTAACTCGGAAAAAAGGGGACTGCTTTTGTAATTTTTATCATTTTTGAATTTAGAACTCTATAGGCACGTACGGCAGGTTTTTTTAATGTTTTTTCCTAGGAAGCACGAGATTAAGTGACATCTTGAATAACATTTTACTAATTTTTGCTTACACACGTTAGGGGCCCTGTAGATAGGGGGCCCCGTATCATTGGTAAGGCTGATACGGCGGTAGCTACGCCCCTGTGTAATATATAAGTCCAACGATCAATACAGAGGAGTAATTATAAACCAATTTCGATGTACTACGCTGCGAACAACGGCCTCGGATCCTTAATATGCAAATGCTCATGAATTGAATCGAGTGGCAGACTGAAGCGAGGCCTTGTTCATCATTAATCACCTTTTTTTAAATACACCTAATTAGCTGTACCCGCAATTACATCTGCGTTGTTATATAGCCTATAAACCTTTCTCAGGAAATGGACTATCCAAAACAAAAAGATTTTTTCAATTCCAACCAGTTCCTGAGATTAGTGCAATCAAGTAAAGAGACTCTTCAGCTTTATAACATTATGAATTTTTAGGTTTTTAGTTTTCATTATATTTCGCGTTACATTTGGAGCAATCTAGTGTTGACTGCAACTAGAATGTCGATGGTGCGGGTTTCAGATAAGTTCGTTAGTTCTGTTTCTGTGATATTTGGAATAAAGTATTATTATATATAAATGACGCCTACCCCAGTGGTGCAGTCTGTAGTATCCCAGTTTTCTCCTGCAGATTCGATTTCTGGCCTGAGTCTAGCTCTATCAATTTCTCTTTGAATATTCAATTATATTTCATGAAAAAATAAAATTTTATCAACTGGCCTTTTATTATCTATACAGATGTTAAGTTGCCTATCTTAGGAATAGTCGACAGTGTGTCTATGTTCATAATGTTTACTTATTTAAGTAAAGTTTCTGAGATATGAGCTCTGAAACGCGGTTATAAACCGCAAATCACCCTTAGTATGTAATAATTAAGAGGGTTGTCGGCTCATTACCCGCAGGCATTGATTCTAAGTGAGAAGTTACATTGAAACTTTTTACGTCGATTTCGAACTTCAAAACGGTAATTTTATTTTTAAAGTTTTCGTTCAAAGTGCTCCTTGTAAGTTTATATTAAAAGGAGTGGTTGAGAAACGTGCGCCGTATTAAAAAGTCGTCAGTATACGCCAAAACTTCAAAACATTAATTATTTATTTTTAAATATACTACAAATGAAAAAACAGTCGCTCTGGTTTGGTGGCTCGTGTGCCGTATCGGCATCTACACATCGGCAGTTTGTGGGTTCGATTCCGCTCAGGATCTATGGATATTTGTACTTTTGTCTTCGTGGGATCCCACACCGTGCCTCGGAGAGCACGTTTAGTTTTCAATAAACATATATAATAGTGATTGTTATTCATAATAGGGAATCAATCAACCAACCTGCAGTGGACTGCATTTTGGATTAAGCTCTGACCCTATACAGGCCTTTATAGGCCCCTATATAGGCCTTTTTCTCCGTGTAAGAGATTACACGAAGAAAAAGATCTATACCCAACAGTGGGATCTTGCAGAATGTACCGTGTACATACTATATAGGGCTCCTTATTTAGGTATTAACATACTTAAAAAGTGGTACCCAACAAAATTCATAAAAGAATACGACTTTTAAACCAGTATTTTTTTCTCTTAAACCTTCCAATACACTGAGACGTATGCATATATGAGTATACAAATAAATAAAATAACAGAGCGCATTACTTCTTATATTTAAAAGTTGGACAAATATTATAGACTGTTAAGATGTTTACTTTAGTCAAGGACTGTGGAGTTTCTTGCCTTTGTCTTAGTATAGACTGCAGTAGTAGTTCTTTTTTGCAGAATCTACATTCCGAATCGGTGGTGGCTACACTTGTAACAATACGTAAAATTTTACTTTGTAAGATGACGATTCGAAAATGCTTTTAAAGCGTATTTGAATAAAGAACCTCCCCCTTCGGCTAGAATTTCTAGTTGGCTATGAATACCAATTTTTTTTGGTCAAGCTTACAAGCTTCAACTTTAGAACTCCTTATACGTTGTAAAAGATTGTTATGGAAAGAAAGAAAAAACTAAAACTTAAAAACTAAAATATAACTTAAGGCAACCCCTGTCGTTTCAGCTACTAATTTAGTGAATATATGTTACGGTTATACGAGTATATATATAACAAGTACTGACTTTCTTTAAAATATTTTAAAGATGAAAGTTCTATAAGCGTGTAATAAAAATTTAAATCCGCCACGACTTGCTGATCCGAGTGTAGACGGAGTCCAAAGCTCGACTTTATTGAATGTGAAACGGCGTTGTGAAATTGCAAAGATTTGACACACGAGTGAAACTGAACGAAGCATACTAGATGATATGTCACGTCTATAGGTGAACATATTAAAAAACAGAACAAATTGAACTTAATTTGTACGATTTTTAACCGACGTCAAAAAAAGGACGAGGTTACTTAATTCCACCGTATATATATGTATATATATATTTTATGTATGTTCGGGGCTAACTCCGTCGTTTATGAACCGATTTTGATAATTCTTTATTTGTTGGAAATAAAATATCCCTTGTTTAGTACCGTGATAAGGAAATTAGGATCTGATGATGGGATCCCAGAGAAATCGAGGGGAAACTTTCGAAAATCCGCAAAACTTTTTACTGGGTGTACCGATTTTAATGATTTTTAATTTAATTGAAAGCTGATGTTTATCATGTAGTCACGTTAGTATATTGTTTGTCACATTAGACACAAATTCAAATAAATTAACCGATTGCTTTTGTAACTTTTTATAAAAGTACTAGCTAACCCCGCAAACGTTGTTTTGCCATATATGTTATTAACCCCCATAATCCAACTCTTATAACTTCCTTCATACCCCTGTATGAAAAATAAATGTTGGCCGATTTTTAGACTTACCCGATATGCGCACAAAATTTCATAAAAATGTTTCGCAGGAGTATTGTAACTAACACCGTGACACGAGAATCTTATAAATAAGATTTTCTCGAAAAGATCATGATTACGATTCAGCCTGTAACGTCCCATCCCATACTGATCATAGACCTCTTTCTCAATGTAGGAGAAGAGCCAGAACTTAATCCACAACGCTGGTTCGCTGCGGATTGGCGGATACACTTGCCTTTCTATGAGTAATGATTGCTATAAGGTATTTATGACAACTATTACTAAAGTTATACCAATAATACTATCATATCTAGATAGATTATTTTCCGGGAGATCCGATTTAAAACTAATAAAATACAGGTTCGTGACGAAATACCAGTATAGTAACGTAGAAAAATATATTATTATTTCACTAAGCTCCTCCTACATGGAGCCTTCTCCTATATGGGGAAAGAGGCATATGCCAGTGGGATACTACAGGCTGAAACGATCTAATATTGATAATCCAGTAGGTCTTCCACTGCGCTCGGGTAAATCTACATTTAGCATTCTTGCCATTACTACCATACTATTAATAGTTAGACTTCAACTGTAACACTAATGTGCATCTCACCTAGCATCCGTATGATGTTCTTTCTGGACTGCGCCTGGCGTGCCTCGCCGTGCACGCTGCCGTTCACTCCATTCAGAATCCCGGGACTTCCCGGGCTGTGACTGTGGGTGGACCTGGACAAAATATTTAATTATTATTACCGCAACATACCCAACAAATCGCCCTTCATTTCGGCTCGCTGGACCAACGATCTATGTAAATTGCTGGTGGTGGCTGGATGAGGATTGCGAAAAACCGGGATGTTTGACGCGACCTCGGGGAGGCCTATGTCCAGCAGTAGACTGGGAAAGGCTGAGGTAATAACCTCAACATACAAATTAATATAAAAACTTTGATGACCATTCTAATGCATTAAAAACTGTTCATATTTCTACCAGGACATGTACTGCACTTTTAACCAAATAAAAAAGAATATAGAAGGTAGAAAAAAGTACTTACGAAAATGTAAATATACAGTTATTACTATCGTATTGATTAAGTATAGAGTAACATAATAACAGTATTTCTAGACGATATACGACCTCTACACTAGATTTTACGAGAATATAATACTTACAGGATTATAAGATCAATGTGAAAATTCAATTAAATTTGAAATTCGTCCCATCCAATTTCATGCAGCAAATTTTGTGTTATGTTGGCATAAACCATAAATAAACGTAACATAATAAAATACTTTCGCGAAACCTCGTACTCGTTTTACCATAAATCGTTCGGCGATCGGATCATAATCGTAATGGCGATTGATTACAATTATGATGTTAAGATTTTTATGAGTACCTACAAAAACAAACACGTCTAAGCACACAATCATAAAATTTCATTTATATTTTTTAAGTTTATTAATTTTTCCATTTCCTATTTATTGTTGTAAAATACAATTAAAATAAAGTTTATTTCATATAATTACGACTGTAATCTGACTGACCCCTTTCGCCCGCAAATGTCCTACAAATTAACAAGTCTAATCTTTCGAATACCAGTATCGAAGTAAACTGAAAACCGCCATTCGCCTGCACATGACGCGACCGATGATAAAACGGATATTATTACCTTTACTGCGGTTACACCCTGAGGGTTTCGACCGGATACGTCAACAGAGGAATTTAATTTGTTACTGTTATTTTAAAAGCGGAATTCATTACCCGGTTTGTTTATTATTCTGTTACATTTTTATTGGACTTGGTTTTGATGTTACATTTAAGATAAAATATACGGAAAGTGACATCGACAACAGTGACGCTAATAGTGACGTATACCTTTTTACGTGACCTTTAGCTGTAACAACATATAGGTGTTATAGTATAGCAGCATTTACTGTACCGACACAAAAATCAAGCGTCACTTTATGTTTTGATATTAGAGAACTCCTGTTTTATTGAAGTGAAACTTTTTTACGCACGCTTGACTTGGGAAATAAGCTGGTGAATGCGTGACGAGAGCGTTACGAAAAGTGTGATCAGGCTAGGCGAACGGAGAAAGAGAGAGAGAGGTGCAAGCACACATTTTGTTTATCTCTAACTCTTATAGTTACGTTTTGTATATCTAAAACACATTGCAGGCCTATTGTATAGAGGTTTTACTTTAGTCGCGTGTTCTAAGCGTCTAAGTAATCGTTATTTAAGAGTAAAGTATAGTTGCGTGACGGAGCTGACAAATACTTATTATTTCAACAATGGTTTACTGTACATTGAATAACTATATTATACTTAGATTTCAAAATGGCGGCGGTAAGTTATGGCGCGAATGGTATATCGAGAGCTTTTTGAGGAAAGGAGATATCCCAAGTGTGGTACTAGAGAAATCGAGGGAAACCCTCTAAAATCGTAGTGACAACTAGTGCGTTTGTTAATCATTTTCGTCTACTTACGTTGTATTACTTGTCGATGTAATTGAAATAGGTTTGATCGGTTGATTCGGTTTAGACGACTTATTACTATAAATTCAAACCAAAGCTGATAAAAAGGCGGTTGCAGTAGCATAAAAAGAGTAAACTGTAAACATTTTTAATTAAGAACAAAATCTAATTAAAAAGGAAGTAAAACAATTGACAGACGAAAGCTTCAGACGCGAACAGCCATTGAAATACACCCCAACAATTCGACAAGTAACAACGAGGTGCTAATTAAATTAGTAGCAAATGCGAAAGTTCCGGCACAACTTGAAAGTAATCAAGAATTAACTTTTTGAATCTGTATAAATAAAGATATGTCGTATAATTTTATTTTCGTAACGATGATATTAATATACGGAATATCTGTTTGTTTGGGATGTTTTGTTTATTTGTTGGATTGTTTGGTGCGATTTAAAAATAATAATTTTTCTTTATAAAAGCCTATGAAATAATATTTATTGTTCCATAAAAGCTCTTTACCGATCTGTGTAATATTTTAAATAAACATTATATAATATTTAATATATTTATTATATTTAATTTATTTATTTATTTAAATACTAAATAAATTTTATAAGTTTTGTAATTTTGTAAGAATCGAAAAAAAATATTTGATAATCTATAGCTATCTACTGTTATATCTTAATTTTTATGCGTAGTTCTCACTGTTATACGCATGTGGTGATTGTCTACATAAAATTGCCAAGCCTTTAAAATAAAAAATAAAAATATAGAAAAACAGAGGTAACAGAGGGTACTCCATTATTAAAACAATAACGCGATATCATTGTGAGCAAATTAGAATAAATAAAACAAAACATGAAAAATAAAATAAAAATAAACTAAAGTTATATACACAAAGGCAATTCCAAAACAATATGAACATCCTTAAAATTAACGTTCAAATGTAACAAAATGGATTCTGCAAACAAAATCTCACCAACTTCATGAGAAAGAACAGTAAAATAAATCATCGTATCTCCAGTATAAATGTACCACTCCGATCACGTAGTTGCTCAGAATGAGATGAGGAACTAAACGAGTGTCCAGCTAACATAACTTGAAGTTACCGGGTTTTATGATTTGTAATTAATCAATCAACTAAAAATTACCGACCATCAATCATGTTGACGTTGTTTCAAAATCAAAGCCGTAATATATAATTTTAATAATTAATTAATTTGCAATAACAAAAGCAACAATTGCAATCGATTGTATTTTTAACCGACTTCCAAAAAAGGAGGAGGTTCTCAATTCGACTGTATATATATATATATATATATATTTTTTTTCTTAAATTTTATTGAGATCTATCAAGTACTCTTCAAGTTATATCTAATAATGTAAATTTTCTTAACTATTTTTTCGTTGATCTACGTTGTATTATCATAACTTTTCACTGGGTTTACCGATTTTGGTAATACATATTCTAATCGAAAGCTGATGCTTGTCTTGTAGTTGTATTTAAATTTGATTGAGATATACTCGTAATAAGTACTTTTTGAGTAAACTTTGATCGAGATATGAAATAAAGCTCCAAAAAACCTACACGTCAAGATTATCTTGATTCAAATACTAAGTTTTAGCTTCTTTAACTTAACACCCTTTTAAATAAATTGAATGTATACAATTTCGGGTATAGGCATAATACATTCAAATCTGTTTAGAGGAACTACGGTTAAAGCGCTTTGTACAAATTCCATTCTCGTAAATGTTGTTCTGAAAGGCATGGCGACCCTACTCAAATTTTGCTGGCTACCCTCTATCTTGTTGTTTATTGTCCTACAATCAATTGGATCTTGAGTCTTTACTAATTGCCTTGGCTTCCTCAGACAAAGCATAGAAATATATAGGAATAATTCCCCTGGAATACTCAAATTATACTTAATGCATAAAACAGTATTAATACACTATATATCATTGTCTTACAGAAATATTTTGTTGACTTGTCCGATGGAAGTTTGAAGTAATGGGAGGAAACTCAAGAACAAGACGCATTGACTTGGGAAACTTGACTTTGAGATGGATGTTAACGGCGGACACGTTGCTTAGTTCATAGTAACATAGAAATTTTAATGAACAAAAACATACAAATTATTGTATTGAATTATATTGTTTTGACTGCTTTGTTAATTGAATTTTAATTTTTATTGAAATGTCAAATATTTTTTATAAGTAAAAATAATATGACTTGAAAGAAACAGACTGTTTTTGACTAAATTTATCACGTAATAAAGAAGTAATTTAAAACACAACTAGTGACCTCTATCCGTCTATATTTTTATTACACGATAAGTAGTCACCAACATATCATATACTAAAACCTTCTCCGAAACACGCTGCATCATATGGTGTAAGTATTATTTGAATCGATTCAGTAGTTTTCGCAGTATAACCGAACAATAAAAAACGGCTCTCCTTTTATTAGTATAGATATAATACCTATAGTCTAAGATCCAACTACATGTTTAATTTTTTTTTTTTTTAATATCCAATATATACAAGGAAATGCTGCCAGCATTCTTGGCGCAATTCCACGCGGACATGATTAGTACCAAAACTATCTGTAAATATTTAGTTCTTAAGTTGTGAATTGTAAATATGTTTAATTGATGTAAATTTAAAAAAAAAGTATCTTCTTTTTATCAATAATTTAAAATTACTTTTTAAACATCGTTGGTGCATTTTTTAAATCAAAAATAAACTTTTTAATTACGAATTAAATATAGCCTGGCGTTCGTCTAAAGTTCGTCGTTCGTGACTAACATAGCCATCACTGTCAATACGATTACGGAAAAAGTTTTAATTAATGTTATTAGTTGAAAACTCATTTTCAAAATGGAAATTATTATTTCCCCAGAGAATTACTGTAAATGCGCTGTTAGATTTGAATTATTCTGAAGTTCGCGCGAAAACCATAAAAATCTTAAATCATATCTAATATATAAAAATCTCGTGTCGCGGTGTTTGTAGTTAAACTTCTCCGAAACGGCTTGACCGATTCTGATGAAATTTTGTGTGCATATTGGGTAGGTCTGAGAATCGAACAACATCTATTTTTCATACCCCTAAGTTATAAGGGGGGGGTTAAGAGGGTTAATAAAATATATGACAAAACAGCGTTTGCGGGGTCAACTAGTATATATATATATATATATATATATATATGAATCCCTATTTAATCCCTATTTCCCTTGGCCATGCCATTACGCTTGAACGGCTGGACCGATTTCAGTGTGTGTGTGTGTCAGGAGAAAGTTCTTATAAAAGAAAAAATATAGAATATTTCCCGGAAAATAGATAATTTAAAAATACTTAACGATTAATTATCTCCACCATATATCATATATCGTGTATAATTTCCTCCAAAAATCCATTAAAAAAAAACAAAACATGATACCTACCCCATGACATACCTGATGCGCAAGCCCATTCTCACGTACAGGCAGAGGATGATCAGACCAGGCAGAATGAAGAAGAAAAAGCTGCTCAGCTCGCAGATGTACCAAGAGGGCAGCTCCAGCATCGCGCAGAACGCTGACTCCAGGGACGCGTTCCCTGACACTAGTAACAGAAACAAAGGGACATTTAAGGTGGTGACAGTCGCACCATCCAGCACGTTTTCTATCTCATACTTAAACTTTAGTTACTTATATTCGGTCTAAGCGAACCGTGGCGCCGTTTATAGTGAGTCGTAACTATTCAAAGTTTCATATAGTCGCTTAGAACGAATATAAAATCATCATTTCAAAAATTTCGATCTAGCGGGTACATCGTTCCATAGCCTTAATTGGCTAGAGCACCGACATGGTCAGTCGGAGTTGCAGGTTCGATCCCCGCTGGAACGGTCGATTTTTGATATGATATTAAAAAAATGTTTAGAATTTTCTAGTTACTTATTTTAGTACTTTGTTAGATTAGAAGACTTTGAATTAAAATAGCGTTTTGTGTTACTGAAACTTGAGATATGCGGCGTCGGGAAATGAAATAAAACAACGAAACTTGATTCTCAACTGACCAAAGAATAGTAAGTAGATTTACAAGTAAGTAGATACGTCGAAGTTAATTGAAAGAAACACTCCGTAATCCAATCATCTTATCTTTTCTATATTCCTTTAGTGCGTAACTTACACTTTCTTCTTCATCTTCATGACCATGGGTTGACTGGAAAAAACTCTCTTTCAGAGATAAGTCCACCTTTGTCATAAACCTTACTATTATTTTATGTTACTATATGTATTTTTGAGTGCAATAAAGTATAAAGTAACTTTATGTTTGATTGATTCAGCTTTTAATATCCCATTGCTGGCATTCCGAGGCATTGTAAGAAGACCCTTTGTAGTGGGGCTTTGTAGTGGGAGTTTTGTGTGGTTTTTTGGATGCCCAACATTATTGTGGTTGCTGTAAAGTATCCGGAGCGTCGGGCGTCTGAGAAGCCTGGTGGGTCGCGGTGGTGTCTGGAGGGGTTGTTTCATAGTTTCATTGTAATTGGTCTTTTTTATTATTATTATTAGTCTTGGTGTTTAGTATAAAATTTAGTTTGTAACCAATTTTCTTATGTATAATAATAAAAAAAGCACGTGGAGTATACCTGTAACTGATTGTGCAATTAGCGCAAATAATTTAAATATTATACTGTAGATGTAAGGAAAATTATAACAATCGTTGGTGTACCGAATAAATAAATAAATAAAGACCCACAAGAGTACATACTATTCAACTATCCTCTCCGTCATTTGGACCAGTGAGCGATCGTCAGCGTTTTTGGCGTCTACGCAACACACGCTCTGCAACACCAGACCGGTCCTTTTCTTTTTGCTATTATTTATAAATTTAGATTTTATAACTCGCTAATCTCGATATAAATTTTAAACAAAACTTCCTTTTGTACGCAAATCATTAATGAAACCACCAAACGCCCATTTATCGCTAACGAGAATTCGTAAATAGATGCAGAATAGCATTGATTTTAACGGTTGAAACTTGATTACCTGCGTTGTTACCGAATACAACATATACGCCTCTATACAGAATATACATTTACATTCAGTGATTAAAACTAACCTAGCCTAAGTTCAATTTTAAACCTATCTCGTCCCTAGTTTTTGGAACGAAGTTCCTTACGGCAGACTTGACATTTGGCTGGGCGACCGAACTGAAAAAAATGTGATACTAAAACCGTAAGAAAAATATATAACGGAAGTGACGTAATATCAGTCACACGACTGTATACTATGACGTATACCTATGTGTATTTGTCATTTTCTAAAATACTAAATTTCCTAAATACTTCCAATACCATATATAACCAATCAACAACATTAAAAAAATCAAGAACTAGAAAATATATATCAAATTCAACATTTTTTTAAAATTGTGTTGCTTCTATACTATCCGAAGGAACTTCGTTCCTACCTTGTGTCCCATGACACCACATAATTTCTCTATTTGACTATATTTTAACCAGCTTCAAAAAAGCAGGAGTTTCTCAATTCAATTGTATTATAATAATAAATATCTACACAGTACACACACGGTCGTCTGTTCCTAAAGTAAGTAACTTAATGCTTGTGTTATAGGTAACAGCCGGCTGATATAGCTACATATTTTTTTTTTCGATAAATATACTTATAAATAATACATATATAAATAAAAATTTATACTACACCCAGACTCGGGGTGGGAAGCTAATCCACAACCCTCGGACCAGAAAGCATGGTCACTACAAACTGCGCCAACGGGCTATTCATGTATTGTTTTATGCGTGTTACCACAACTTATTACTTGTAATGGGTGTACTGATTTCTGTGATGACAGATGACTGATTTTGACTCAACCAGTTGTCGAATGGCTCTATTTAAAGTTAAGCAATATCTGACGAGTGCTTTTGAAGTAAAATTTTTTTACGCACGCTTGACTTGGCCAGTAAGCTGGTGAATGCGTGACGATAGCGTTACGAAAAGGGAGATATAAGTTGTGAAGATAGAAAGAGAGAGGTGCGAGCACATGGAGCTAAAAAAGTTTTACTTTAGTCGTGTGGTCTGAAATACACGCGTTTTTTTAGTTATCTGTGATTATGTGTATTTTAATATATCTGTCGATGTTAATTTAAAACAGTTGTTTGAGAAACATAATGATTGCATATAATTATATAGGTTAAAAATAAATGTTTTACTTGTATCAGCCGTTTAATTTAAAGCCTCGCTTGTTCACCTGAATAATACTTGTCTGTTTCATAAGTGGATAATTGTGTTTTGATTTGATTAACAAGTTCGGTGTTATTGTTTGGGGTTCTGAGGCCTAAGTGCTAGTTTTAAATGTTTTGACTTGTTAGTTTCACATTTGCGGATTTTGTACTAAGTGGGAACCTACTCAACGGCTTTCAGTTGGTTAATCCTGGGTCGAAAATCGAAAACAAATGAGAATAGCATATAACCCAAGCATACATAGACTATTTTAGAATCACACCAAATATTCAAGTTTTATTTTGCACTTGAAAACTAATCAAAGAAAGAATAACACAATACACACAGGTACAAAAGTGGCTAATCTGTAGAGAGCAGACGATGGATATAAAAAAAAAATTGCGTTACGTACAAAGTACACATGTCAGAAGTGAATGAATAACGAAATAACTCTTTATAGATCAATATTAGGTTAAGTAATTTATTCATTCTACTGCATCTATGTAGATTTTGTCATCAACTTAGAACTTGATCGATTGATAGAACACTATGGAGGCTTTGGCATTGTGAAGACACAATACAAATTAGAACACAAAGGTACTTAGGACACTCACGCATGGCTGGTGTGGTAACTAAGTGACTTGATACTTGGTCACTAATTGTCATTCAATCAATTAGAGCTGCGGTGAATTTAGAAAATGAAATATGATAGATTTGATGAATTAATGAACAGAATAAATAAAAGAGCGCACGATTGGATACTAAGCTATCTTTGGCTGTCGCGTTTAAAACGTCGAATTGAAATAAAAAAATTGTATATATTTTGGAAGTGAAACTTTTTTAAGCGCATGATGGTAACATTTTAACGGATGAAACGGCAACGTTTTTGTCGTTAGCGCTGGACATGTGTTCTTTTTACGCACGCACGTTTTTATAATTCAATTATTTTGCTATATAAATGATCCCCGCTCATGACAAACATTTGTATTGGCCATGCACTTATTTGCCGTGGTCTGGGTGTTTGTGCAGTCCTAGTGGGTCTCCCCACCGTGCCTCGGAGAGCACGTTAAGCCGTCGGTTCCGGTTGTTATCATGTACACTTGATAGCGATCCTTACTCGTAGTAGGGAATATATCCGCCAACCCGCATTGGAGCAGCGTGGTGGATTAAGCTCTGATCCTTCTCCTGCATGGGAAAAGAGGCCTATGCCCAGTAGTGGGATATTACAGGCTGAAGCGAAGCTATATAAATGTATATAAATTATAAATGACTAGAAATAAATGCGGAGTAAATAAAGAAAATATTCAAAATGTATAAAATTCAAAATTTGTAAAATAATGTAATGACTAATTTTAATGGTATTTTTTTAAGTTTTCCTTCGTCTCTTTTAAATCAATTGTACAGTTCTTGATCTTTTATTATCTTCCTGTTTTCTATTTATCTGTCTCTCTCTCTCACTCTCTCACTCTATCTCTTCCAATTTTTCGCAACTGCATTCAAAAATTACGTAACAACCAAACTTATAAATAAAAAGCTTAACATCGTTCAACTTTTGCTAATCTAAGTAATATATGCATATCCAATTAATAATTAACATAACACTTGACTAATTAATTTATGATTTAAATTCTAAGACGGTATGTCAAGATCAAAAGCTTGTTCAAACACGAACTCGACGTATACGGAGACTTGAGTAGGCCAACTAATGTGTGACAGCCTTGACAATTCGTATGCGAGGACGAAACCATTATATATTATACAATTACCATTATAACTCTAAGTCTCTAACTGAGGTAGGGCACAGCAGGAATTCCCTGCTCAAAATATGGAGCAGCCCGACTGGGGAAGTACCTCGACCTTACAGAAGATCACAGCAAAATAATACTGTTTTCAAACAGTATTGTGTTCCTGTTGGTGAGTAAGGTGGCCAGAGCTCCTGGGGGGATTGGGGATTGGGTTGGCAACGCGCTTGCGATGCTTCTGGTGTTGCAGGCGTCTATAAGCTACGGTAATCGCTTACCATCAGGTAAGCCGTACGCTTGTTTGCCGACCTAGTGATATATAAAAAGTGATATATAAAAAGTGATATATAAAAAGTGATATATATATAAAATCTTGAAGACATAGACGAGGTCTCTTTGAGGCTCAATGACGTTATTTAGTGATGCTGAGTGACGCTTTACAGCGCTTTTAGCTACAATTTTGTCTGTCATGAAACAATCTCATAATATTACTCACAAATAGTGTTCGCTTCAGCCTGTAATATCCCACTATTGGACATAGGCTTCTTTCCCCGTGCAGGAGAAGGATCAGAGCTTAATCCACCACGCTGCTTCAATGCGGGTTGGCGGATATATTCCCGACTATGAGTAACGATCGCTATTAGGTGTACATGATAACAACCGGGACCGACGGCTTAACGTGCTCTCCGAGGCACGGTGGGGAGACCCACAAGAACTGCACAAACACCCAGACTACGGCAAACATCTGTATGGCCAACACAAATGTTTGAAATGTGCGGGGATCGAACCCGCAACCGCCAGCGCAACAGGTACAATCCATGGCTGTAACCGTTGCGCCAACGCGGGGTCACAAATAGTGTGTACTACTCAAATAAATAAAACTTGACATAATTTGACTCACACTCCCAGTTAAAGGACTATTTACTTATTTTATTTTGAATCACTAATAAACAATAAAGATAAATTACAAGTGACGATTAAAGTGCCTTCCCAATTATAGGCGAATACTTTTAACTGAGCTATGGCATGGCAGGAACTATTCTTCTTTAAATCTGGAGCAGCCCGACCGGGAAAGTACCTCGACCTTACAGAAGATCATAGCTTGATAAACGCTTTCAATGCTTTTAAGCTGTGTTGTGTTCCTGTGGTGAGTAAGGTGACCAGAGCTCCTGGGGAGATTGTGGGTAGGGTCGGCAGCAACGCGCTGGCGATGCTTGTAGTGTTGCAGACGTCTATAAGCTACGGTAGTCGCTTACCATCAGGTGAGCTGTTTGTTTGCCGACCTAGTTATAAAAAAAAAATTGTTATCAAATAATTCACAGCACTCTTTGCTATTCGGTTCTCTTACTTTCTCTTCTTGGGAAAAGAGAAGAAAGAAAAAATTTGAAATTTAGAAACAAAATCAATCTACAAATTATATATATTAATAAGTGAAATACATTTTGAAATAGCAAAGCTCTACAAAATTACACTAGAATGTTACTAACATAACACATTATTTTCCTGGAAAAATACAGGGATATTAAAGGAAACAGCTTCGTTCATCACGTCTGCTTTTATACAAACACGCATTAATGGCTTTCAGCTCGATTCCGTTCTTGAAAATACAAAGATAGGTTTACGAATTGTTTTTCATTGTTGATTTCGAGTTACGTGAATTTTATGTAATAGTTTTTTTTATGAACTATTATTAAGTAATTTTGTACGTAATTTGTTGTTTCTGATACTTTTCGGTTACCATCTTAAAATATGCCTATTCCTTAATTTACAACAATCAAATGTTTATATAAGAATACTCGAAATATCTTTCTTTCTAATTTTTAAGATAAATAAAAACAATTAAATCCTACGATGCGTTTATTATAACTTTCAAATAACTCTCACTTTTATTTCTCCTTGCGAAATAATGATGTCAGGATTCGGGACAAAAATTCCAGTGACTTAGCTCAAATGAATCATTTAAGCTCATTTAGCATTCATTAGTTTGAGCGGAGGTAATTAACCGAGGTAGGGCGTAGTGGGAAAAATCCTGCTCAAAATCTTAAGGGGAATTCCCCGACTGGGGAAATACCTCCCGGGAAAGACTGGGGAAGACCTAACAGAAGATAACTACTATATAATACTGCTTTCAAGCAGTGTTTCTGTGGTGAGTAAAGTGACCATCGAACGCCTTGTCGTGCAGGACAGGGTGGAGATTTATTTATTTATAGCTTTTCATCCTCAGCTTCGCCCGATTAAACGAGCTAAGCTATTCCCTTTGAAGCTGACTAGCTTGACTGTGCTCCGCGGTTTCAAAGGAATTCATTCGAAGAAATAGCCTACATCTTCGGTAAATGTGTTATCCAAAACCAAAACAATTTTTCAATTCGACTGAAATTGACGCGTTTAAACAAACAAACAAAGATTTCAACTTTATAATATTAGTATAGATCTGACACGATGACATAATATAGAAATTGGTGAGAGAATGTTCAAAACTGTATATATTTTTTTTAGGTAAACATAAAATCAAATAAAAACTCATATTATACATTATTCTGAACAAGTAAAACACGGTTAAGTACATACAAGAAAAGTAAAACAGAAAATAAGCAAGAAAATAAAAATATATCAAAACTAATAAAATACTGGTCCCAGCTCAAGATAATAGAAAGCGACAGCCCTGAGTTTCAGTGAACGTTTTACGTTAACACGTGCTATCTCGTAGTTCAAAATAAATATTTTACACATGAATAAAATTGAAGTGTGTGTCAATGATTTTAAAAAGGAAATTCTTAAAGACTTTAATTCTTTAAGACTTTATAAACAAAAGTATTGAGATAATGTTTCGAACATCGAAAACTTGAATGTTTATGTTTGAAATATCTGTCAGTCTGGGTTTTTGTGCTTGTGTGTTGTGTGTGTTTTCGGACCGACATAGGAGTAAATTATAGTGCGGGTCGTTGAATGTGAGGCGTTTATTACTAGCTGTGCTCGGGACTTCGTTCGCGTGGGATAGTGACTTTACACAATCAACGTGATTTTTTTTTATATTGGCATAACTTTTTTATTTATGAACCGATTGACATAAAACAAACATTAAATGTTAAGCTAAGGTTGCCAAAATATATTATTAAAAACTACATCTAAATCAGATAAGCTGTTTCTGAGATTAGCGTGCACAAACGCACAGACAAACAGACAAAAATCTAACCACCATTGTTTTGGGTGCTATTGGCGTTGATAAAGATCCCAATAATATTTTTTCTTATATATCTTAAATGTACAGACAGCGACCTATTATATTTCTATTATATGTATTGATTATTTACTCAACGGTCCTAGGTTTCACTCCTGTCTCAGGAATCTGGAAACACATAAAATACCTCAAAGTAACAAAGAAGTAAATGTTTACTTACTAGGTGGGTAATCATGATAGTTCACAGTTGTGTAGTGGGCAAAGGGCGAAGCGGCTAACAAAGACAGCGCCCACAACGCGAGAACTATTCGTAGCGCCCGCCGTAGACCCGCTACGGCGTAGATGTGTAGAGGGTGGCATATCGCGAGGTAACGTTCAAGAGTGAACGCCACAATTGTTAACACGGAGACATAGGACGCTCTGCGAACAAAAATATGTAATAAGTAACATAGTTTATTATTTGCCTGGTATAGACGCATTTGTTAGTAATCCTGTTTCTGCTTCAGAGTCATGAGTTCAATTGAGGATTGAGGCAAATGTTGTTTTGCCATATATATTATTAATCCCCTTAATCCCCCCCCCCCTTATAACTTAGGAGTATGAAAAATAGATGTTGGCTTATTCTCAAACCTACCTGATATGCAAACAAAATTTCATAAAAAGTGATAGTGATTTAGCGGGCACGTTAAACAGTCGGTCCCGTTTATTATGTTAGGGACTTTATCCACCAACCCGCAGCATAGCAAGTCGTGGTGGATTGAATGTAGTCTCCGAGGTGGGGAGACCCACCAGGGCAGATATGCAAACCAGAAATTAATATTAGTTTAAATAATTTTCGAACGAACTTGAGGAGGCCTATGTCCAGCAGTGGACTGTATTGGGCTGAACTGATGATGATGAATTATAATTTTTATCCATAAAGTAGATGGATGAATATCGTCTCTAGTCCAGAGCTCTTACTATCAGAAACTAAATACTTCCAGCTTTTGTGATTATAGCTGTGACGTCACTGCGGTAAAGGATGTCAATCGGTAAAGGATTTTGCACGTGATTATACTGCCAGGTACAGATCACGGCGTGCTTACACTATATGTAGGCTCAAATTGCTCATATAATGGTTGGTTAGCTAGCAACATCATCAGTCAATGCAGAAGACACTAGATCAATATTACAATGATTTGTAAGACACATTTATTGGCTTACATAAAAATGCTTGCAGTCATTCTGTATCATCTCACTGTTGGCCTCTTTCTCCATATAAGAGAAGGATTGGAGCTTAATCCACCACCCTGCTCCACTGCAGGTTGGCGGATATGTTCCCTACTATGAGTAACGATCGCTATCGGGTATTTATGATAACAACCGGGACCGACGGCTCAACGTGCTCCCTGAGGCGCGGTGGGGAGACCCACAAGGACAGACATCCAAACCGGAAAGGAATATTTGTACAAATATAGATACCCATCCCGAGCGGGATTCGAACCCGCAAACCGTCGGTGTTTTAGGCGACTACCCGCACCACTGCACCAGAACGGTTGTTACACATACAAATACAAATATTATTTATAAATTTGTACAACAGTAATAAGAAAATATGGATAACAAATAAATATGCAAGAGGCGATCTTATCGCTACAGAACGATCTATTCCAGGCGACCTTTAGACATAAGACTTGATGTGAATAATTTAGGAAATGCCGTGATATACTGTAAAATGTAATATTTGTTAATACTAGTGGTCGCCAAGTGGTCGAAATTCGACCATGATTTAACCACAACCTTTAACAACACACACATGGGTTTATATGCTTGTGTGTCAAATAAATGGTAGTATGCATAATGTTTTTTTTTTTATTTAATGTATTTTTTGTGCATGATTTAAAAAATAATATTAGCATTCTGCATTCCCTCTCTATATAAACTATAATTATGCAAATTTCATACTCATCCGTTCCCACAATTTTTGTAAAAAGGGGTAAAATGTTTTTTTTTTTTTTTGTTCATGCATTAATATATATAGATTTAAATAAATTCATATTCAAATTTTCAAAATAAATCATATTTTAATAATTAAGAATTTCTTCGTTCACTCCCGCATCTGCGGATGCGACATCGTGCAACATTTTAATATGAAGTCGTAACTATTCATTCGGTTTACATACCTTTACGAATAATTCATTTATTTGACTAATGACAGGTCTCAGATGACAGGCTTCAGACGGGTCCAACGTTATTTAGTTATATGTTTTTAAAATTAACACAATAGACGCAACGAATAGATTGCATTATAGTTTGAGCCCGTAATATTCCACAACTGGGCATAGTAACAATAACAATACACTTTATTGTACACCAAAACAGAAATAATACATATTATGAACTTAAACAGAGTATCATCAGGCACAAAGGGCAGCCTTATCGCTAAAAAGCGATCTCTTCCAGGCAACCTAGGGGCAGAGGAGATGGTATTGTGTCAGTGTAGGTGTACAAATTGAGACATAAACGTTTGAATATATTTACTTATTTACATACATACATACATACACATATACATACATACACATATACATAAACATATACATACACAAACACATACATACAAACATACAAACATACATACATACATAGTACTCTTTCTTTATGTTAGAGTATACTCATATATTATTGGAGACAGCAGGGAGTATCTCTGGATTTTCTAGTAAACGATACAAAATATTAAAATAGTCAAAATACGACTTATTTGGTTCTTCGATGTTGGATTCATCGGATCAAAGTACTAAAATACAAATATATATATAAAACTTTTTTTTATACAACTAGGTCGGCAAACAAGCGTCCGGCTCACCTGATGGTAAGCGATTACCGTAGCTTATAGACGCTTGCAACACAACAGAAGCATCGCAAGCGCGTTGCCAACTCCATCCCCAAATCCCCCCAGGAGCTCTGGTCACATTACTTACCAACAGGAACACAGAACTGCTTGAAAACAGTATTATTTAGCTGTGATCTTTTGTAAGGTCAGGGTACTTCCCCAATCGAGCTGGTCCATATTTTGCACAGGCCTGCTGTGCCCTACCTCAGTTCACGATTCACAACAAAAGTCTACAGATAAGAATTGATAAATCTTTCATCTAATAAATCTTAAATAATTGATGTCCTAAGCACGTGACGTAACTGTAAAATACGTAATTAGTTACAATAGAAACTCATTCCACAAGATTTATATTCCATTTCCTTAAGGAGGTAGAGGCGGATGCCAAACTTGTTTTGATTTATGTTACAAGGTATTTCAACATGGAATTTGTTCGAATCGAAATATAACAATAAATTGGCAATGATTTAAATATTTCTGTTTTGAAAACAAACGACCACGGCTACAGAGTGCCTAGTGCGAGTTTTGTTTAATCCGTCTCGCAATAACGGGCGTAAATTTTAACTTCAATTTGTATGGGAAATTTGGCATTTCAATCTAGTTCTCGTGTTTGCCGCTAGATGACTCTGTATCGATTGTATCGTATACTATTCTTTATCGTCAAGGCTGCACTGTTTAAATTCCCATGCAAAATAATCTTCACGTATAAACGCGTTTCTCTCATGTTTCTGTGAATAAAACCCGCACTAGGCACTCTGATGTCAATTCTTAATTAATGTATTTATTAACTTTTTGACAAAATGGTGGATTCATTTCGATAATATTCTGTAAGCAAGGATGCTTCCTTTCCTTTGACTAAGCCTCTTTGTCAGAGAAGACATTTGACGATTGTACTCTAATTATTTTACACATTTAAAATGAAATTATAAAGTTAAAGCAAAAAGCTTACTTTTAACTTAAAAATGCGTTCTCTGTCCTGACCTTTTCAGTCAAACAGGGAATCGTGAAACTTGCATTTTGTATAAAGTTTAATTCCAGTAATATAAATGCGAGATGAAAATGGATTAGTAGATATTTTTATATATAAATAAAGATTTCTATATATTACACTATTCCACGAAAATCCTACTGAAGTGGTTAAAATGAAACTTGGCCCATTTTATCACATTCCCACGAGATTGGAATAAAAGTGGCAAAAATTGCGAGACGCAGCTAGAAATTTCTATGACTGATACTAGTGCCAAGATAGCGATAATAATTTCCTTAATATAACGTAAAAAATATTAATATTATGAAAACAGAATTAAGTGAAAAGTTGCAAGTTGATGAATTTGGCTCTCCTATAGTTTGTATCCTGGAATGACCCGAGGCTACTTTTTACCTCGTAAAATGGGATATACTCGTATTTTCATACGAATAAAATACCCGACGACATCTTGCATTCATTATGAAATAATAATATATTTAAGCATTTGTAAAAACAAATATTTTACAATGATTCTTTATTATTTTGGTTATGGTTCCAAGTCTGTTAAACTTAAGAAAACGTTTGATAAGAAACTATAATCATAAGTATAATAATAACATAGTAAAAATCTTTCGAGCGTAGGTAGCTTTATTAAATATATTTATTTACGAAGACAAACAATATAATAATTGTGTTTGCAGAAAAACGAAGAAAAACCGACTTCAATTATATCGACAAGTAATACAGCGTAGGTAGACGAAAAAATAAACAAGTAAATACGCATTATCAAAGATTACTCCAAAATTTGTAATCAGATCTCGATGAAATTTGAATGTGACCACATGATAAACATCGGCTTTCGATTTAATTAAAAATCCCCCCCCTCCCCCTTTCCCTCGATTTCTCTGGGATCCCATCATCAGATCCTGGTTCCCTTATCATGGTACCACACCAGGGATATCTCCTTTCTAACAAAAAAAGAATCACCAAAATCTTTTCATAAACGACGAAGTTATCCCCGAACATACATTATATATATATATATATATATATATATATATATATATATATATATATATATATATCATCACACGGTTGTTTTGAGTAACCTCCTCCTTTTTTTAAGTCGGTTAAAAAATAAAATAAGATGAATCAATAGAGGAAATCAATAAAGGAATGGAAATAGTTACAACAACCGTTCTGGTGTAGTGGTGCGTGTAATCGTGTATACACCGACAGTTTGTGAGTTTGATTCTCGCTCGGGATGGATATTTTTATCTGTTTACATATTCCTTTCCGGTTTGGATGTCTGTCCTTGTGGGTCTCCATACCATGCCTCAAATAGCACGTTAAGCCGCCGGTCCCGGTTGTTATTGTAATACTTGATAGCGATCGTTACTCATAGTAGGAACATATCCGCTAACCCGCAGTGGAGCAGCGTGGTGGATTAAGCTCCGATCCTTCTCTTACATGGGGAAAGAGGCCTCGCAGTGAGATGTTACAAGCTGAATTAGTAAATAGTTATTTGAAATAAATTAACCTCGCTACAGGTACACATCGAATTGTTTTCAAAAGTTACAAAATTAATCGGAAACCAAACAGTAATAATAGGTACATTAAAATAGAAGTTCAACAAATAATTAAACAAATTATTCGGGTTGTTTTCGAAGAAGAAATTAAAATTTTATTTGAATATTACATAAAATTACATTTCACATTACATAACAATATAAAAAAAAATTCTAAATTATCTAATTCTATCTTTTTCTAATCTATATCTCATCTATATCTTTTTGCATATAAGATATCGTAATTTTGGTCGGTGGACTCACGTCTGCATTAGTGACAATTAGGGACACTAAAATAGAATAAATGGTTTTCTTAATGTAAGCCGCAGTAGTGTACCAAGTAACGATTACTAACAAAGATAAAAATTGGAATAACAAAAGCACGGGCTTTATAAGCCTGTGGAAATATCTTTATATAACACATCAACCTTTCGCATTCCACTGCTGGACATAGGCCTCCACAAGCTCGCGCCAAAAATGGCGTGAACTCATGTGTTTTTGCCATAGTCACCACGCTGGGCAGCCGGGTTGGTGACCGCAGGGCTGGCTTTGTCGCACCGAAGACGCTGCTGCCCGTCTTCGGCCTGTGTATTTCAAAGCCAGCAGTTGGATGGTTATCCCGCCATCGGTCGGCTTCTTAAGTTTCAAGGTGGTTGTGGAACCTTGTTATCCCTTAGTCGCCTCTTACGACACCCAGGGAAAGAGAGGGGGTGGCTCAATTCTTTAGTGCCGTAGCCACACAGCACACATTAATATATATATTGACAGAGAATTTCTGTAACTAATCTCTATATGTGAAAGCTGTATTATTTAGCTGTGATCGTCTATAAGGTTGAGGTATTTCCCCAGTCGAGCTGCTCCAGATTATGAGCATGATATGTCCTGCTGTACCCTCATTTTAACAAGTTACCTCACATTGTTAATTGTTTCTAATGGTGCAGGTGTCTATACGCTACGAACACCATTTATTATCACTTAGGTCGTCTTTTTGCCACCCTAGTCTTACAAAAAAACAAACAGTCAATAAAGTTCACATTCTAAAATATATAACTCTCAAAAAAAATCAAATCAATTGAGTTACCAGAACAATATGCTTAATTAAGACATTGTGTCTTTCGGATTCGAACTTAGTAAATTTAACCACGTCGATAAGTTTTGAGCTGATTCAAGTCACTCTTATTCGACTTTGAAGGGATGCTCGAATTCTCTGTATCCTTTATAATATTTTATTCAATTCTTTGTCACCTAATTACCTCTGACAGCGTTTTGTATTTATACATCCTCCTGGTTTCTCGTGCCTGTCTAAAGTCCAGCTCCTATTGCGAATTTCTTCTCATTTTTTCAGCCTGTGGCGACATCTATCGCGCAGCATACTAACTACGTAATTAGAGAAAAACTGACGAATGCTACATCGTGCTATCAGAATTCTCAAAGTGATTGGGTACATATACAAGAACCCGATAACAAATGTTGGGGCGTCAAACGTTGGGGTGTTAGCCCGTCAGACACAATGACCTGTCTGGTCGGAGGATCCTCCTTTTACAATTGTGGATGAGAACTTCACATACTATACCATCGCACTACAAGCCTTTTTAAACCACTATTATGCTTATATCGCCCATGTAGCCAGGAAGTCGTTGCCGTCACCTAACGCTGTATGATGTATGTATATTATATATTATTACTTTTATACAGATTTTATATAAAACTATTTATAATTTTGTTTTATGGTCTATAATTATATTTTTTATAGGCTATATACCATTAATTTGAGTTATAGAACAGTAAACCAAACCAAATAGAATAGTTATTGCAGTCTAAACGTATGTCTTTATGTTGCATGTGTTTTCGGAAAGTCCACTGGTTCTTGTTCACTTTGGAAACCGTTGAATGTTTCGAAATGCTTATTGAGCAAATACTTTTTGTTTAATTATAATAGATTAGCACATAAGTTTAAACTGACTATAATTTAAGATACCTAACCATGTATGCTGTTGTCAATAGCTAGTCTGTAAATCTCAACTTCTAGTGATCCTAATTTATCATTTTAGTACAATACGTCCAAAATATTAATTTATTTATTTATTAAAGGATAACCAACAAAAGATAGATTTTTTTTTGTATCACTAGGTCGGCAAACAAGCGTACGGCTCACCTGATGGTAAGAGATTACCGTAGCTTATAGACACCTGCAACACCAGAAGCATCGTAAGCGCGTTGCCGACCCAAACCCCCCCCCCCCCCTCCAGGAGCTCTGGTTACCTTACTCACCAACAGGAACACTAATAATAATTTGTTACACATGAGCATAGAATAGGATGTCAATGTTCTTTTAAGTACAGGTGATCACAACATGTCATATCTGTACATGAAATATTTTTTGTAAAAGAGATTTATCGCATGACCATTATTGTAGACACGACAAAAAAGGCGAATTTTGTGATTTATATATAATATATCTCATAAGTCGTAACGGAACGTAATTATAAGTCCAGGTTCATAATAATAAGTCCAGGCTCTCTAGGCTATTTGTATTTGTACAAACATTTCTTTCAAGTTTGGATGTCTGGCCTTATGGGATCCCCCACCGTGATTCGGGGAGCACGTTAAGCTCTCGGTTCCAGTTGTTATCATCAATTCCGTGCGTGGTCGATTAAGCTCCAATTTTTCTCCTACATGGATAAGCTTTTTTTACCTTTATCATTTTAATATAAACTTCAAATTTATTTACCATTATTTTTAATCCTTAATCTGAATTCATAAATAAATCCATTTTAATAATGCGAGCTGGGCACACAATTGTCGGAACGAGGGACAGTAAAGACACAAAGGGTATTGTTGAGTAAAGAATTTACAAATATACGCCCTCGCCATCAAATAATATATATGCAATATTCTTTGACGGTTCGCAGGAAAGTGGACATAAGGTGCCAATCAAACCACTAATTGCAAATTCATGCGACGTTTCGATCCTTTATTGGACCATCATCAGGCATCTAAAATACATACAAACACTGAAGAAAGCTGTACAACTAATTAATCCATACAAGAACAAACCAAAGAAAACCAAACCATATGTATGTTAGATACCTGATGATGGTCCAATAAAGGATCGAAACGTCGCATGAATTTGCAATAAGTGGTTTGATTGGCACCTTATGTCCACTTTCCTGCGAACCGTCAAAGAATACTTATAACAAATGGACACAACGATAAATAATATATGCAATATTTTTATTAATTTTTGTATTAAAGATTTTATTCTTTGAGCACGTTTCTCGTAGGAATCAATTACGATTCTTCATTGTACAGTTTTTCGATGATTGTAGGAGTTACCAGACCTCGTATGAAATGTTTAAAGTAGTTCATGAAAATACTAATGCAGGAGCCATTGTAAATTACATTAGTGTCAAATCTAGACAAATGATAACAAAGACCGTATTTAAATAAAGTATTCAAATTCTTGAAATTTAACGATATAACAAAAAATTACTTTCAGATATGCCTATTCCACATTTGGCGTTAATATTCCGGAAGAAACTAAACCTATCCTTAACTCACGTGCAGAATTATCAGGTCGATTTCTCGTGCCACCCTTCCGCGAAGTTGGCTACCGATTATCGATTACCGAACAATCGGAAAACGTACGTTACAAGTTTTTTTCCTGTTTGTTTCTAAATATCAAATGCAGCTGGGAGAAATGAAATCCATTCGCAAAAGAATATGAAAATGTTTGTAACCAAAAAATCCGCCAATGTTTATCGCCTAGATTGTGTTCTAACTCCTTTTTATTGCAATTCTGGTGTAAATTGAATGATTTTCACACTCTCTGTAATCTCACTAATTAATTTGAGTTTGCATGGTTTCGTAAGGCGCATCTACGCCATGTACTCATTATGTGTTAACAATCTTTGAAAACTGTTCTGGTGATGATCTTCGAAATGCGCTATTTATAAAAATAAATAAATAAAATAAAGTAATACTGAAGACCATATCAATAACAAATAAAGTAGTTGCAATCAAACACATCGTTTTATTTCATGTATGAAGAGATTGATACTTTGGCTATGAAACCACTTCTTGTACATTTTTGTCGTAAGCATTTTTGCTCTGAGCTTGTAAGTTTTTTTTTGGTGTGCAGTAAATAGTATTTTTTGTTGTTGTTGTTATTGTGGCTGCTATCGTTGTTGTTGTTGCTGTTGTTGCTGTCGTTGTTGTTGTTGTTGTCGTCGTTGTTGTTATATAACATCTTTCAATCAATCCATGCATCCTATTGAACAGTTCTTCAGATATACAGCTTACATCTGCATTCTTAAACAACAGCAAACAAAGTAATTGTGCAACGCTCGCAAACGAAAAAACCTACTTCAATTACGGAGTACCGGAATACCGGAGTCGGTAATACAATCGATAAAATACTCATTATTAGTACTCGAAATATAATTATCAGATCTCAACCACAATTAAATACAAGCACACGGCACCAGCGTCTGATAAAAAAAAAGAGTCTACACAATTGATTATCCCAGTATATAGTTACGAGGTAACACAAATAACAAAAATGGCAGATATAGAGACTGGCGATAGAAGTGAAAATTCAGAACTTTTAATATTAAAATTTGCATGTCGGTGACGCAAGGCACGAGATTTCACCCATCAAAAGAGCTTCTAACACGCACAACACACGGCCGCTACGCGTGACATCATGAGCATGTCGGTGACGCGACCATAAGATATTCTCCTACAAAAAAGTGCCCAACGTAGCAAAAGAAATTTTCGCTACAAAAATACAGTCAAATCGAGAACTTCTCCTTTTTCGACGTTGATTAAAAATGATTTTAATTCCCGTATAATACAGTTCTTGAACTTTATACCTTAATAATAGTTCATTGCGCTCCGCCCAGGTCGAACAAAATTAACCTATACTAATAGCCTTAGAACAATAGCTTTGGCCATTAGCGAAGTCTGAAGTCTGGAATTAATGTTCATATTTTGAATAATCAATTTAATTGAAACATATTGTGTACTGAAAGTTCTCTTTGTTAAATATTTAGCTTAGTCTAACATTTTGTTTATGTTTATCATCCCTTTGGATAAATATAATGCATTAAGCTCCTGGGGGGATTGGGGATTGGGTCGGCAACGCGCTTGCGATGCTTCTGGTGTTGCAGGCATCTATAAGCTACGGTAATCGCTTACCATCAGGTGAGCCGTACGCTTGTTTGCCGACCTAGTGACATTAAAAAAAATATTTGTAATGCTTCAGCCTGCAACATCCCACTACTGGGAATAGGCCTCTTTCCCCATGTAGGAGAAGGATCAGAGCTTAATCCACCACGCTGCTCCAATGCGGTAAGTATGTAAGTCAGCTTAAAATTAATTGAAAGATTATACATTCTGAGTTTTAGTATAGGATTCGAGATTCCTTGGTCTTTTTGTGACTGAATTTTTGTTAACTAGATAGACGTAGTCGTAGTCATAGACATATTCTACAACATACACACACGGTTGTCTGTTTCTAAGGTAAGCGACGACTAGTATAGCTACAATTTTTTTTTTTTTTTTCGATAAACATGCATATAAATAATACATAAATAAATAATTATATATTCATCAAGACTCGCAGTGGGAATTAAACCCACAACCCCCGGAGCAGAAAACGCGACAAACTGCGCTAACAGACTAGTCAAACTGTCTGTTAACTAACTTTTACAAGTGAGGTATAATATTTTCCAACAAACTATTATTTGTATGTGCCACATAAATGTAAGGCTTGAAATAGGGTTTAATGTTCTTGTTAAGATAGTGTTAAATAGAATTAAATATTTATAAGATTCGGTATTTTAACCTACTTCAAAAAAGAAGTAGGTTCTCAATTCATCTCTATTTTGTCATGTGCGCTACCTCAGAACTTTTGACGGGATGGATCGTGGTATGTCATGTGATCCCATTTAAATTTCATTGAGATCTGACAAGTATTTTTTGAGCTATCTCCAACAATGCGTATTTACTTGACTATATTTTCGTCAACCTATGATGTATTTGAAGTCGATTTTTTATTCGTTTCCAGGCAAACACAATTAGTTTATCACTCATCACTTCAGCCTATCGTAGTCCACTGCTGGACATAGGCCTTCCCAAGTTCGCGCCAGACGTTATTGTGCGAACTCATGTGTTTTGCCCATAGTCACCACGTTGGGCAGGCGGGCTTGTGACCACAGGGCTGGCTTTGTCGCACCGAAGACACTTAAAAACACATATACTTAGTAAATATTATTTATTTTTACTTCTCAATTAAATCAGGCGTACATAATGAAAGCTTTCAATTTTTCCGTGTTAAAGGGTTACTTCACACGTAACACATACTATTAACCAAAAACCGTCTTCCACAGTTTGTATTTTGCGGTTAGTTTTCAGTTCTAAAATTCTCAAACACTTATGTAACAAGTTGACGTAGATAAATGACAACTCCATACGTTTCATTATATACGGTAATTTAATTCTTCACAAGTCTAAAGACAAAACAGGGTAATTTTAACACTCACACTCGAAATCTTTTCAGACAGACGAAGCGCGAAGGATAAAAGGTTAACATGCTTGTTGAGACAGAATTAAATATAACACCTAATTTGATTTTTCTTTAATTTTTTTCAACTTATTTTTTTTTTATTTTTTTTTTTTTTTTTTGTTTACGGTTTCTAATATAGTACTTCTATGTCAACGACTATACTAATCTGGACTCCTAAGTAGACTGGTACTGTAGCTTAATGCCGAGTACTTACCGTACCGTTAATACTTGTTTTTCACATCTTAATCTATCTAATACTATTAAACGAGCAATTATTGTATATATATATAATCTGAATCTCGGAAACGGCTCCAATGCTTTTCATAAAATTTAGTATATAGGATGTTTCGGGGGAGATAAATCCATCTAGCTAGGATTCATTTTTAGAAAATGTCGTTTCATCTCTGTTTTTAGGGATTGAAAAAATATCGTTAGAATACGAAGGTAAATTTCGCAACTGTCAATAAAGTTATAACAGCTCAGTAGGAAATCGGCCGGTCGGGATCAACTGAGAAGATCTTGGTTCAAATCCCCGTTAAAAAAATTATTCATATTTTATAAATATGTAATTCGTATTTAAATATGATTTCCAAAAAACACGATTTATTGGAGCGCCTATCAGTTTTTGAGAAGCAATTACTCTCAATCTTGTAATTGTCTAATTTGTATCAATTTTTAATTTATCGTCATTTTTTATTTTTATTTTATAAATTGCCTTTCGTGCGTTTATTCATTATAAATAATTGTGCTTGCTGGCAAACGAAAAAAACCGACTTCAATTACATCGACAAGTAGTACAACGTAGGTGGACGAAAAAGTTGTCAAGAAATACGCATTATCAAAGATTACTCCAACAGTTGTAATCAGATCTCAATGAAATGTGACCACATGATAAACATCGACTTTCGCTTAAGTTAAAAATCATCAAAATCGATACACCCAGTAAAAAGTTATGCGGATTTTCGAGATTTTCCCTCGATTTCTCTGGGATCCCATCATCAGATCCTGGTTTCCTTATCATGGTACCACACCAAGGATATCTCCTTTCCAACAAAAAAAGAATTATTAAAAACTTTTCATGAACGACGAAATTATCCCCGAAAAAAAAAAGACTTCATCCAAACCGGCAGCGTATCATTTTAACTCTCTCTTCTACAACTAATCCTTCACGATTTACTAAAAATACCGAGCTGAGCTCGGTCACCCAGGTACTTAAAATGTTAAACAATATAATGTTACCAAGCGCGGCTTTAGGTGGTAAGGTGAATAAGCATTGAATTTGCCCACTGTGTAGCACGCGATTACGTCTCAAATACAATACTTTATCGGCACCTGAATGTTAGAAATGCTGTACTTTGAGACTATTTACGCCACTGCACTGTATAAAAAACAATTCCATTTAACAAGTTAAATTTATTTTCATAGAATTTTCCTGCACTAGAGTTTCGGTGCATATGTTTCTGAATCTATTTCATAATAACGTTTTGTAAAAAATATGTTTAATACTAGCTTTTACCCGCGGCTTCGCTCGCATTGCATTTTTTTAAATAAAAAGTATCCTATATTACTTCTAATACTTGGAGGTACTTCTAATACCTCCAAGAATATGTGTACAAAGTTTCATGATGATCGATTGAGTAGTTTTCACGTGAAAGCGTAACAAACTTATATTCACATTTATAACATTAGTAGGGGTTATAATATAAAATAAAATAAAATATTACGACGTCATGACGACGCGTTGGCGCAACGGTCGCAGCACTGGCTTGTGACTATTGCGCTGGCGGTTGTGAGTTCGACATTACAAACATTTGTATTGGTCATACAGAGGTTTTGCCATAGTCTGGGTATTTGTGCAGTCCTTGTGGGTCTCCACACCGTGTCTCGGAGAGCACGTTAAGCCGTTGGTCCCGGTTGTTATCATGTACACCTGATAGCGATCGTTACTGCCGTACAGCCCGTTGCAGCGTGCAAAAAAAATAGTGGCCTATGTCCAGCAGTAGGATATAACAAGTTGAAGCGTAATAACATACAATATTATGACGTCATTACTTTTAAAGAACTTTTACAAACTAAGAAATAATCCATATTGCATTTAATGAGATTTCATCTAAAAATGAAATAAATCACTGCGAATCGAATGAAATGATAAGCGATCTAATGAATCAACAACTTTTGACTAAATGCATATGGATGTATAAACGGTAGATACAGATACCAAAATAACATTTTTTTTAAGTTTTGTCTGTCTGTCTGTCTGTTTGTTGCGGCTAATCTCTGAAACGGCTAGATCGATTTTGACGGGACATTCACTGGTAGACTGGTCCACAAGTTTAGGGTCGCTCAACGTGCAATGGAACGGGCTATGCTTGGGGTTTCTCTTAAAGATAGGATTAGAAATGAGACTATCCGCGAGAGAACGAAAGTAACGGACGTAGCCTACAGAATTAGCAAGTTGAAGTGGCAGTGGGCTGGTCATTTGTGTCGCAGGACCGATGGCCGTTGGAGTAGACGGATCCTAGAGTGGAGACCGCGTCTTGGCAAACGCAGTGTGGGACGTCCTCCGGCCCGTTGGACCGACGATATACGTAAGATTGCCGGTGTCGGCTGGATGAGGATTGCGGAAGACCGGGATGTCTGGCGCGAACTTGGGGAGGCCTATGTCCAGCAGTGGACTGCGATAGGCTGAAGTGAGTGATGAGTCACTGGTAGATAGCTGATGTAGTAAAAAGTAACTTGGCTACTTTTATTTGAGAAATTTATTTATTTTATAACTCTGCGACCTGAACAAGAACTACTTTGTTAAATTCCACGCGGACGAAGTCGAGGGCACAGCTAGTACTAAATAAAAATAGTGTATTCAAAACAACTATTATTATATTATTAAGAAATACGAATACAATGCACAAAGTTAGTTGAAAGTTGCTCCTGGGGGGAATTGGGGATAGGGTCGGCAACGCGCTTGCGATGCTTCTGGTGTTGCAGGCGTCTATAAGCTACGGTAATCGCTTACCATTGGGTGAGCCGTACGCTTGTTTGCTGTATAAAAAAAATATTAAATATATTTTATAATTATTTGTATCTACTAATTTTAGTACTTTGTATCGATGTATCCAACATTGAAAAACCAAATAAATCGTATTTTGACTATTTTAACATTTTGTATCGTTTACTAGAAAATCCAGAAATATGTTGTTTTAACTGTTTACTTGTCGTTCACTCTAATCTACTAAACTTTTTTCATGAAACTTTTTTAATCTCGCTCACATAACTTACAAATGCTTTTTGTGAAACTTTTGAAGCTTCTAGTTTGGTCACTTAACGGGAAATACTCATATGTCATAATATATAATACTAACCGACCCTTACTCACTGCGTTGGGCGTTATTTTTGTAATGTTAATATATAGTAAAGTTTTCACCTCGCTCGCACATCTCCGACTTGATTTACATATACTATTACTTTTCACCGTTTTTTTTTTCAATAACAATAAAATATAGCCTATATCACTCCTGAATAATCTAGCTTTCTGTTAGTGAAAGAATTTTCATGATCGGATCAGTATTAGCGAAGATTACCCCCTACATACAAACAAAGTTATAAACTTTACCTCTTTATAATATTAGTATAGATCTAAAAATATAACCAATACTTAAAAAAAACCCTTCACACTCAACTACCCTTAGTAGGATTTTCGCCTTTGTCAAGGGTCCGGAGACACACAACATGCAAAGTGCACTTTATAGCTTAAAATAATTGAAATTGAAAATGTAATACGAATTTTAAAATTCAAATGCTTCCACTTGTTCAATATTCTCAGCTTTTAACTGACTTCCAAAAAAGGAGGACGTTCTTAATTCGATTGTATTTTTGTTTAATTTAGATCAGAACAGTTACATCAGAACTTTTGACTGGCTTAACCGATATCAATGAATGTTTGTCTATTTCAATGATCTGACAAGTACTTTTAGAGCTATATTTAATAATACGTATTTACTTGACTATTTTTTCGTCTACCTACGTTGTATTGCTTGTCGATGTAATTGAAGTCGGTTTCTGAGCAAACACAATTATTAACACCGCGTAAAAAGTGCAAAATATAAAAACATCGTAGAATTAGGCATTGTACTGCTTAACTAGTATATGATCCATACGATAACCAGCGGAGATAACCATAATTAATCCATACCTTCCTATAATAAAACTAAAAATGAAACTATTTCAGCTCTTATCTTTAATAATAATTTATATTATAAAAAAATATTAAGACACTAAACAATAATTGTATTTTTTTATCTCCTATGTACCTGTCAATCTGAAAGAAAGCGAATAAGATATAATTATACTAAAAGAGATAATTCCTCGTCAGTGTCTCCTTTGGTGACAAGAGGCCCGATGCCTTTTTTTGCCCAAAGAATCGGCATAGCGATTCAACGAAGACATGCTGCCAGCTGCGACTGATGGCGGGATAATTATCCAACTGCTGGCTTTGAAATACACAGGCCGAAAACGGGCAATAGCGTCTTTGGTGCGACGAAGCTAGTCCTGCGGTCACCAATCTGCCTGCCCAGCATGGTGACTATGGGCAAAACACATGAGTCCACTCCATTGTTATGCGAAGTTGTGGAGGCCTATGTCCAGCAGTGGACTGTATTAGGCTGAACTGATGATGATGATGATGATGCTGCCAGCATTCTTGACACCATTCCACGCGCACATGGTTTATACCGTAACTATAAGTAAATATTTAGTTTTTAAGTTGTGAATTATAAATTACAATATTCAAAAAAATTATTATCTATACATAGGTATAATAAAATGGTAGGAAAGTCAAAACTGTACATTGAATATTGTTTCGTTGTATTGTTTGTTGCTTGTATTTATTGCATTGTTGTTTGTTTAAATGGAGAAAATGAAAGATTGAAGAGAATAGATTGCTGTATTACAAAATTACATTATTATGCAAACACTTCGTACGACGAGAAGAAATATGGGAAAGAAGTTCAAATGTCAAATCACTGTCTTATATACACAACGTTCTGTCACATCACTGATTGTCTATTACACTCACAGTTTATAAACACTTCACACCGATGACCGGTAAATTAAGTGCGGACCACACGATGTGAACCAAGAGTTGCAACGCAAGATGTGAGACGTTCCTTAACATACTCCCCCCGTTGAAGAATCAATATTCTTCAACTTTGTGTCTTGATCGTTGAGTAAGGGGGGGTGGCGAACCAGAGGGCGGCGATAACAGCCTGTAGTGGGCCGAACGCGAGAGCTCCCGTCTGGCCCCGGATATAGTCTGGCTACTGGCGTCCAGTACTCCAATATAAAGGTGGCAGGTCTCCAACCTTTAGCCTTGTCTTGCTTGTCTTCATTTTGTTGTATGATTTGCTTGAGACGTGCGTAGCGTTTTAATTGTGGCTCCCTTTCATTCTCCAAGGCGCGAGCCGGCAGCTCATTTAGTAGTCTTCCGATTAAGAAGTGCCCTGGGGAAAGGAAAAGGGAATCGTCAAGGGAACATGGATAATGGGCGCAAGGGACGACTATTCAGAATAGCCTCCACTTGTGCAAACAAAGTTAGAATTGCCTTAAAAGTTAAAATTTCTTCAAAAATTAAATGAGAACTCCCATGACTCGTTTATATATGTTTGTTTGCGTGATGTATTGTTGATATGATGTTTTACCGGTCACACCGGCCTCCCATATGTCGCCGAAGTGAGGAGCGTAAGACAGTATAAAGTTAAATTTGATGTATGCTGAGCTGTAAATTCAGTTAACGCGATGTTTTGTATATCGGTGAATTTACTGAGCTCTCTTGCCGCTCCTACAAAATTGCATTTGCTATTGGAATAGATCTCTGCTGGCCTAAACTTTGATATTCTCTCATGAACTGTATGTATTGAGATTTTAATGAAGTATATTTTTTGAAACGTTTTTCTAAATTTAATAATCGCCTTTTTGCTAAGTTATATGTTTCACCTAGACAATCAGGTGAATTGCGTAATGGAAGCCTGACACTAGACCTGCCAGAAGGAAGCCGTGAAGTGTGAGACCGAAAGTGGTTCTCACAGGCTAATTCCTTTTCGCTTAGAATTGTTTTGTTGTGAAGCTTTTCTAGCTTCCTAAATTTTGTTAGTAAATTGTTAATTTTGTTTTTCTTTGGGAGGTTATCATTGATAACTGAATTATTGCAAAATACTTGTTTAGCTTGATATGAAATAGGACCACCAATCAACCAACCGAAACTGGAATATTGTAATGTAGGCTTGTTTGCACCTAAAGAAATACGTTCGTTTTTCAAAAGTTGCCAGAAAAGATCGGCTCCTATTAGTATATCAATAGGAGCTGGCTGATTGAAATCGGGGTCAGCTAAATGCAAGTGCGATGGTATGTTCAATTGTTGTATATTTATAGGTGCCTTAGGCAGATTCCCAATCAGCCTATCAAGCACAAGACAATTTAATTTAGTCTTATAATTATTGCAAATGGATTTTAATTGGATCACACAGCTTTCTTTTGTTTGGTTATCTGAGTGACCGATACCAATAACATTAGTAGAAATTGGATTTGAATGAATTGCAAGTTTCTGTTGAAGAGATTTTGAAATGAAGGATGACTGACTGCCTGAATCCAACAAGGCCCGTACCTTAAGAGGCTCTTTAGTGATTGGATTCAAAATGTATACTTGGGCAGTAGTCAATAAAACTTTATTTGAATTTTTGTTTGAAAAATTTGCTATGGTTTCAGAGACCTCACTAGAGGCACTGTTGACCTTTGGCGTGTCAACTGGATGTAATAAAGTATTATGTTGTTTCTTGCATATTTTGCATGGCCCTAATCGACATTCGACTAAGGAGTGACCCTGCCTTAAACAATTAATACATAATTTGTACTTGAAAATGTCGTTTAGTTTGTCCTTTCTGGACTTTGATTTGAATAATTGGCAATCATAAATCCTATGATTTTGATTGCAGACAACACACCTAGACGAAGTGCTATTGTCGTTTTGATTAGTTTGAATAAATGAATTTGAAATTGGTCGATCACGCTTAATATTTTGATTATAAGGATAATTGACAGGCCTTGAATGTTGCATTTTGCTATTGTTATTTGTTGAAATGTTATTATGAAAACTAGAACCTTGATCATTCTTATTGTGACGCGTACATTCAAGAACATAAGCCCTATCAATCAAAAATTTATTGAATTCGGTTAAACTAGGGATTTCACCTAAACTATTGCGTTGCTCTTCCCATTTAACAAGTGTTTGCGTATCGAGTTTAGATGAAACCAAATGTATAATTAACGTGTCCCAGTGATCAGTAGGCTGACCTAGGTTAGCTAAAGCACGTAAATTTTTTGAAACATGATCGACTAAAGAGCGTAATGAAGTGTCCGATTCGCGGTTTATTTTTTCAATATTGAATAATGATTTAATATGATAATTTACAAGTAATCTTTTGTTATTGTAACGTTCATAAAGTAATTGATAAGCGCTATTATAGTTGGCTGCGGAAACCTCAATGTTTGAAATTACCCGAGCCGCATCGCCTTCCAAATAAGAAATTAAATAATGAAACTTTTGAATTAATGAAATGCGGCTATTGTTGTGAACTAAATTATTAAAGGTATCTCGAAATTCTAACCAACGGAAGAACGAACCATCAAACTTTGCAATTTGTATTTGCGGCAAGGTTATACAATTTTCATTATTATGATCGCGACCACATTGAGCATCTTGGAATAAGGACTCACGGCGTCTCTTATCCTGTTCTAAATTCTTTAATTCATTTTGTTCTTCAATGATATTTTTTGCCATCGCGGTACATAATATGAAATCCTGCTCAATGCGTTCACGCTCATCGAGCTCTTCGTCTAAATTGTCAGCATTTATCAGTTCAATTTGAGTTTGCAGCTCATCATATTTAGCGGACAGATTCTCAAAGCGACTGAGCTTCAGTGAAAGCTCAGCGACTTCGATACCCGTCAGTTGAGATTGCCTTGTAATCTTGTCTAAATAGTTTTTGAATTTAGTAATTTGTCCCTTTATGGAACTGCGCTTTACAATTAAAACCTTTGTCCCGGATTCTTTGTTCATAGTTGATACTGAAGGTTCGGACATTGTGAAAAATATAGATAGAAAATACTTGTATGTAATTATTGAAAATAGAAAACTGTATGAACTAGAATAATACTAAAATTATTTGTATATGAATAATATTAAAGTTATTTGTATTTGTATATGAATATGAACTGGATTAATACTAAAGTTATTTGAATTTGAATATGAATATGAACTAGAATAATATAAACTACTATTGAATTTAAGTTAATTAATTACAAGACACCTCAAAAAAGAAAAGAAAATAAAATGAAATGATGCAAATGTCTTAGCTGAAGCTCCTCAATCGAAGACACATAGAAGACCAGCACGGAGCGGCAAGACAAGATGGCAGAAGCCCCAACCACGTTGGTGCGCTTCATGTACCGCAACGCTGAAATAGTCGGCCAAATCGTCTAAGCATCGCACAATAAATAGGATTGAGGTTCAATATTGCCTTTAGAATTGAATTAATTTTGAAATGAATTGAATTAATTTTTGAAATGAATTGAATTATGTTGTTAAGTTAATGTAATTAAATTGAATTAAGTATTGAATAAACATTTGTATTAATGTATGGAAAATATTTGTATTAGGTATGACACACCTTAAAGTAAATAAATAAAAATCTGAAGCGGTTAAACTAGTAATATAAAAACATTAAATTTAATTTAAAGTAAATTTGGAAAATAATATGCAAGAAAATTAAAAACTACTGTTATAAAATATTAAATTTAATGTCTTAATGAAAGAAATTTGGAATAAGAAGTTATTGTGAAATATTAATTGTAATGCATTGATGAAAGAAATTTAGAGGTTAAGTTGAAAAACATTATTGTAAATTTGTATTAAATGAAGAAATTCGAACAAGAAAATTGAATATAAGAACACGTGTTTGTTTATTGTAGTACGGCAATTAAGAAATTAAACCAAAAATCATTGTAAATTTGCAATAGCAGAATGCTAATTTTGAAATATTGTTAAGGACACACAAAGAAACTAGCGCCATCTAGCGGCAACCATTGAAACCACGCAAAGACAGAGACCGCATGAAACTCTCTACTCAATACTAGATGGCGTTAGAGGAACTACTGTGGAACTTTATAGAAGTATAGTCTCGAAAACCGGGCACATGCGCGAACTTTCCAGAATGGTCTGGGCCTACTGTCGGCCGATATAAATAGCCGCAGGGAGGCGAGTGAGTTCAGTTTGAGCGATCTTCGAGGCGACTTCAAGAGTGAAAACTAGTGATCAAGAGTGGTACCAGTGAAACCTACGACATTGGCTACGACTAAGGACATCGCTAGTGCTTTGTGTTGGACCTAGTGTTAGTGAATAAAGTCTTGAAAAGAGTCAGCAGGTCTTTCTCTCCAAATCCTTCGAACCCTAGCACGTAACACGCCATCATGTATTTCACGGAGAATATCTGGTACTCTCGTTCTCGGGACAATTATCTGAAGGTGGAACTCTCTGCCGTTAGTCTTCTCCCATTTCCGGTAGAGTATTCCGTTTTGAAGTATCAGACTGTCCCATTGAGCCCAGTACGCCTTAGTGACAGCGCCAGTGGGTGCAACCTCACTCCAGATGGGTTTTACGTCACCCCGTTTCTTCCATGTGATGATGTGCCGAAGGTCGTCATCTCTTTCTTGAGCTTCCCTCATAGCATCACTCTCCCAGATACCCAAAGGACTTGTTCTTGTGAGCTTTAATGTTACTTCATTAGATTCTTGCTTAACACAGTGTTTGCAGTCTTCCGAACACGGCCTTCGTGAGAGTGCGTCGGCATTCCCATACAACTTTCCGCTGCGGTGTTTTGTCTTGAAGTCATACTCCTGATCCCGGGCAGGAGGCGAAGCCCTTTGCTTCTTCAGCTCCTCTATTTGTTCCTCTATCCTTTTCATCCGTGCTATCTGGGTCTTCTTCTGCGGACAGTTGAGCTGAAGATGGCCCCTCTCGCCACACTTGTAGCACATGACTCCAGAACTTATCTTCGTAGGAGCCTTAACTACCTTGACTTCATCAGAAACCTCGCGGATCTTATGCCGTATGTCATGGCGAACAGCCTCGACCTCCAAAGCATGCGCCAATGCTTCCTTTAAAGATGTATGGTGACGAAGCCTTACTGCAGCTCTGACCTCCAGGTCTTTGATTCCGTCGACAAATGCTTGAACAATATTCGTGTCTACCATCTTGGTGTCTGCTCCTGGGTGTGACTTCCTAACGAGTTTTTCGATTTCCAACGCCCATTGTTGTAGTCCTTCTCCTGGGCGTTGAACTCTGTCACGCAGTTGGGCACGGAACACGTGCTCCAGATGTCTATCCCCGTATCGGGATTCAAGTGCATCCATCAAGTCTTGGAACCCATTTTCCGTATGTGGCAGTGCTTCCAGAACCGACAAAGCTCACCCCCTGAGCGCAACAGTGAGAGCGGTTAGGCATTGTTCTTCCGTCCATCCGTTGGCAGTAGCAACAGTCTGGAATTGTCGACGATAAGCGTTCCACGAAGTAGTGCCGTCGTATGGAGGCACTTTCACTTTTGCTCCTTGCCCCACTCCGGTAGTTCCACTAGACATCGCGATTCTCATGGTTTCAAGGCGTACTACTCTCTTCTGTAGTTCAGCGAGGCCGGTTTTCACATTTTCAACATCCAATCTTAACCCGGTAGCTCGTTCTTCCACTACGTCGACATCTTTTCGAAGCTTAGTCACCGCGTCACTAACATCTTTTACAGCCCAAAGCGTTTTTTCTTGGAGCTCTTTTTGTTGCTCTTGTAATTCTTGCAATTTTAAGCTTGTTTGCTCTTGTGATTCTTGCAAAGCACCACGAATTTCGGCCTTTTGTTGCTCTTGTGATTTTTGCAAAGCACCACGAATTTCAGCCTTTTGTTGCTCTTGTGATTCTTGCAAAGCACGAATTTCAGCCTTTTGTTGCTCTTGTGATTCTTGCAAAGCACCACGAATTTCAGCCTTTTGCAGCTCCATTAATTTAATTAAACTTGCTAATTGAAGAGCCACTTGAGAGTCTGTAGAAGCTACGGTGTCGCTGGTGGGCGTGGTAAGGTGGGCGGGTCCGGTGGGTGGAGCTTGAGACAAAGTGGGCGGGCCTGAGCCTGAGTGGGCGGGGCCTTTGCCCGAGTGGGCGGAGCCTGACTCTGAGTGGGCGGGCCTGAGCCCGAGTGGGCGGGGCCTGGTGGGCGTGGTCAGTGGGCGGGGCATGATAGGCAGGGTCAGTGGGCGGGGCTTGGTCCACGGTGGGCGGAGCTTGGTCCCCTGTGGCCCTTGTCCTGACGCCCTTGACGTCCTTAAAGTCTTCTCTCGGAGTCAATGGTATCTCCAAATCTCACTTCCGACACCAGCTGTTACGTGTCAGCAGGTCTTTCTCTCCAAATCCTTCGAACCCTAGCACGTAACAATATAAATGGAAATAGGAAAAAAGGAAATATAAATTTAAGAGATTAGGATGGATTAGGATTTAGGATTGGTAATCATAATTGTTAAAAATAGGATTGATTAGGATTGGGAATCATGGGTTTGGATGAATATAGGGCACTTATCTTATCATGCTGCGAGGTGCATCACTGCTCGGCAGAAGACGTCGGCCATGTGTTCCTTGGATCTTGTTTTGAAGTCTTTTGTTCGGGCGCCAAATGTTTCGTTGTATTGTTTGTTGCTTGTATTTATTGCATTGTTGTTTGTTTAAATGGAGAAAATGAAAGATTGAAGAGAATAGATTGCTGTATTACAAAATTACATTATTATGCAAACACTTCGTACGACGAGAAGAAATATGGGAAAGAAGTTCAAATGTCAAATCACTGTCTTATATACACAACGTTCTGTCACATCACTGATTGTCTATTACACTCACAGTTTATAAACACTTCACACCGATGACCGGTAAATTAAGTGCGGACCACACGATGTGAACCAAGAGTTGCAACGCAAGATGTGAGACGTTCCTTAACAAATATTTTTTTAAAGAATACTTGGGGTGTGATCTGCAATCGATACCGAAGCCAAAAATATAGTTTTTAGAATTTTTGTCTGTTTGTCTGTATGTATGTCCGGGATAAACTCAAAAAGTACTGCATGGATTTACTTCAAATTTGGCACGAATATTATTAAGAAGTCGGGTCAACATATAGGCTACATAATATCACGCTATCACCTACGGGGAACGAGAAGTGAACCTTTATTTCTTCAACGCATTCTGTAACGACGTGTAATCTAACGACGCATATTTGGATTTTGTTGTTATTATATTAATAACCATGCTATAAGCTAGCTTCACAACATAAATAAAGATATTTTTTAGTATATTTAGTAAAAGCATTGCACCCGTGCGAAGCCGGGGCGGGTCGCTAGTAGATAAATAAAATCTTGAAATACTAAGTCACAATTGGATCATGACGTGATCACCGGTTGAGCCACTTCGTTCTTATTCAATTTTATTTTCCGCGAAACTGAAATTTTTCACACGAGCGCAGAAATTTTCATCTTTCTTTACTTCAATTGTTATTTCCTTGAAATGTTATTTGATTTAAAAAATATATATAACGTCACCGTCTCAAGTTTTCGCAGAATCTCAAAAATACGTTCGAAGTAGAGTATTTTCGATAACAGCCTTTATAAAACTAGACAGGCATCTTTTCTATAAAGCGGCTCTGTCAGTTTCTCGACCTAAAGTAATAACTATCAATAACTATCATATATATGGATCGAGAGCGTTGTGTGCTTTTTAAAGCGCGATAGACCGTGAGTGCTTAAAATCATCATAGACTAACGAACAAATATTTGTAAAAACACAGAATTCACTTCGATCAAAGGTTGCATGTCTTAATTTTATTTTAATGTTTCAACTTTTTTATCATTTCTTAATTCTGTCGAAGCAATTCAAGTTTTATTTTATATTAACATTTCGGATTCCAATCTTTCTGAATGAATAATTAATTTGACATTGAAAAAATTATTGAAGAATAATCACATCTAAATTCCTCCATAAACAATACTCCGTGAAATCGTATTGAATCGAATGTTTTATTTCGACAGTCAATCGAATTCAAATGTCAAATATGAATACTGCGGCAAGCGTAAACCGAAGACTTTAAAATGACATTTTGTCTGTACAATGTATATTCTAAAGAATTTAGCCACCCCCTCTCTTCCCGTGGGTGTCGTAAGAGGCGACTAAGGGATAACAAGGTTCCACAACCACCTTGGAACTTGAGAAGCCGACCGATGGCGGGATAACCATCCAACTGCTGGCTTTGAAATACACAGGCCGAAGACGGGCAGCAGCGTCTTCGGTGCGACAAAGCCAGTACTGCGGTCACCAACCCGCCTGCCCAGCGTGGTGACTATGGCAAAACACATGAGTTCACGTTATTTTTGGCGTGAACTTGTGGAGGCCTGTGTCCAGCAGTGGACTGTATAGGCTGTAATGATGAATGTATATTCAAACGACTTTTTGTCTGTACGATGACGACGCGTTGACGCAACGGTCACAGCACCGGTGCGCTGACGGTTGCGGGCTCGATTCCCCGCACATGACATACATTAAGTATTGGCCATAAAAATGTTAGCCATGGTCTGGGTATTTTTGCTTGTGTATTGGTTTTCCGCACTCCCGACAGGAGCAAATTTTAGTGGACGCCGTTGAGTGTTAAGTGTTTATTTATAGAAATATAAAAATCTTAATTTTTTTTCCAAATTTTGGGCATAATTAAACTAAATAAATGGTAATATTAACTTTTATTTCATAAAATAGGTTTATCGATTTATTTCACTATTTTAGTTATAAAAGAAATGAAATGACGTCAATTTTTACAGAAGCAGTGAAAAACGGATAAATCCATAGCCTAGGTCTTGGTACATTGTTGTTAAATTACTTTCATATTATGGATACATCCAGAAAATGATAAGTCAGTGAAGTGATAAAATATTTTCAAACACACATGAGTGAATTACTTCCCACGTTGGTCCACTGCGGGTTGGCGGATATGTTATCTTCTATGAGTAACAATCGCTATCAGGTATTTGTAATAACAACCGGACCTCCCTGCCCTCCGAGGCACGGTGAGGTTCCACAAAGACAGACATCCAAAACGGAAAGAAGTATTTATACAAATACAAATATCCATCCCGAGCGTTGTGTTTATGCCCGCGGCGCATGCTTCACAACACCAGAGCGATGTCCAGTTATCAGCTGCTCAAGAAGCATGAATAGCTTAATAGCTAATTGGAATTTGTTTGAACTGATGGTAAAAATTTGATGAGAATGAAAGAGACATATAAGATGTTTATTCTTCACTATACGTGCACGCTATAAAGTTAAATAAATAATATGGTTATTAGGAATTTTCGATTCATCTTTCGATCTTCTCAACCTCGTTTATTTGTACAAAACATATATTTACTGTATTTTGTCCTATTATTGAGCGTCCAATAACCCATGTTGGGATCTAATTAACGTATTATTTATTTTAGTATTTAATTTTAATCCAATAACAGTCGAAATCCGAAGGCGTGCTGTATATTACAGAATAGAAAAACAATCACCATTTTCCGGTCTAGCACCCTTTATTAAGTACTAGCCGACCCGTGCCCACTTCGTTGGGCGTTAATTATTATTATATTAACTAAATAACATACTTTAAAGAACAAATTTTATAACACCTAAATATATAATATGTTGTTCCAACGCCATCTATCAAAAATCGAGGAAACGTCGTCGATAGACTAAAATAAGACTAATTTAATAACGTCGAAAGACTAATAAATTGTTTTCTAATAGCGATAGATGGCACTAGTTTATTTACCATTTTGATATTATATTTTAATCTTTTTCTTATTTACTAAATTTTTTGTTCAATTACAATAAAATATAGCCTATGTCACTCCTGAATAGTGTAGCTTTCTGTTAGTGAAAGAATTCTCATGATCGGATCAGTATTTGCGAAGATTACCCCCTACATACAAACAAAGTTAGAAACTTTACCTCTTTATAATATTATTATAGAAAAGAGATTATGCTCTCGTGAATTTCTCGAGATAAATTTGAATGAAGTTACATCTACAAGTCTGCCATAAGGAATATAGGTCTGCACTCAGAGATAGGAAGTTCAAAGGCTTTACATCAGATAATTGACATTCGTCTAGTCTTTAGTCTGCGCCGTTCCCGGACAAATGTGCAGAATCTCGCTGAATATGTGTTCAATAGAACGTGAAATGCAAAGTCTGAATATATAATGTTTTCACATTTTATTGACTACGTGGTTTTATTGTAGTTTTAAAACTTCTATAATATATTAGTAATTCTTGTCAGCATAATCTACATTTCAAAACGATGGTAGTTTAACAATAACTACAATTAAATTATTCAGGACTATTATAATATAATAAATATATATGTATGTATGTATTTATGTATGTATATGTGTAGGTATGTATGTGGGTATGTATGCATGTATATGTGCATGTAACTGTGCATGTATTTAAGTATATATGTATTTTATATCACTAATTTTGAATGTATATATAGAAAATTAAGTATATGGCTTTTTTTATTATTTTTTAACTTTTTGTTCAGTTTTTTTTTCACTTTATCACAAATGCGCTTATGAGTCCCGCGATAACATCTTCTCTCACCACCATGGGTAGACTGGTAGAGATCTCTTACAGAGATAAGTTCGCCCTTGCCAACATTTTTTGTAATAATGACTTGTAATTATGATTTTTTTTTAAAGTGCAATAAAGAATATATATATATATATATATAATTTTATAATTATACTTCCATTACGATCCAAAGTTAAGTATTTTTTTATGTTTCTTAATTCAATTTATAACAAAACATTAATTTCTTGTTTTTCTGTCGTATTTCCAAAATTAATTTTGTTATCTGTGACAGTTACGAAATACAGAGTTGATAAATTATCTGTGGGTTATTATAATGGCTGGAAAATATACCTTAAAAATGATATTAGGATAACAAAGTACATGAGGGAGCGAAGGAGGAAAAAAACTAAAATACTATCTCAAATTAGTCCGTGCCAACATTATACGAGCACATCCTACCTTTATTTGTTTGTGTGTGATTTAAAATAGTAGCACACTTATAGAGACTAATTTTGTTTAACTGCCTCACAAAGCGCTTAAGTAGTCACAAGACTAAAACAAGGAGAATTTTATTTATATAAAAATAGGTTATTTATTTAATTACTACCCTGCTACTTCATCCAGACTTCGTCCACGTGAAATAAAAAAAAACATTTTTCCGTTCGTAGAACTACAAAATAAATAAATTTCTAAAATAAAAGTAGCCTAAGCTGCTCCTTATTACATCCGCTATCTGCCAGTGAAAGTCACGTCAAAATCGGTACTGCCGTTTCAGAGATTAGCCGGAACAAACAGACAGACAGACAGACAGATAGACAAAAATTGTAAAAAAAAATATTTTGATATATGTACTGTGTATACATCCATATGCATTTAGTAAAAATCGCTTATTTTAATATTACAAACAGACAATACAATTTTATTTATTTGTATTGATCATTGCTGTAAATTTTGTACCCTTTTTTCTACCTTTTTATTAAAGGGCGTTGCTCTTGCCTTGCTCGTCTTATTTATTTCAATAAAATATGTTCTACTTATCTTTCTAATTATTATTTCTAAGATAAGTTACTAAGACAATATCCATTATCTCCTACTCAAACATTCCTTAAATTTAATTAATCTATTTATAGACCTAGACATCATAGAAATGTTTTCATCCATTCTCATTAAATCCTGTATACTTACGAAATTAATTTTATTTTTTGTATTTTAATTAAACATTCGACACAACTTAAACAATATTCTTTTATTACAGTATTTACATAAAGCTAAGACAAAAAATTAAAAGACTATAACATCCCACTGCTGGGCTTAATCCACCACGCTGCTCCGATGCGGGATAGCGGATATATCCTACAATGAGTATCTATCGCTATCAGGTGTACATGATAAAAACCGGGACCGACTGCTTAACGTGCTCTCCGAGGTACAGTGGAAAAACCCACAAGGACTGCACAAACACTCAGACCACGGCAAACATCTGTATGGCCAATACAAATGTTTGTTATGTGCGGGGATCGAACACGCAACGGCCAGCGCAACAGCCACAAACCAGTGCTATGACCATTGCGCCAACACGTGGTGGTATATACTACACAAAAATAAAAATAAAAACATTTAATAATTTAAAACATTTATATGGAATTTTCGTATTAATATACTGCTAGGTACTAAAAGAGATCGTTCGAACTGATTCCTATAATTTTTACTTGGTTTCAATAAGTACATGCTACGCCAAGTGAAATTAAAACAGGCACCACTAATGCGGATACTGGTTCAGCCTGTGGCATCCCGCTGCTGGGCATGGGCCTCTTTCTTCATGCAGAAAGATCGGAGCTTACTGCGGATCTACGGGTATGCGGATAAAATGGGTGTACGATACAAGGTTTATTCATAAACCATACGATATTTATATTAATAAAAATTACATATTTCTTAGCCGACTGTAACATAAAAACAATTATTAAGTTACATACCTAAGGAACAGATGACCATTCATAATCATCATCATCATCATTACAGCCTATACAGTCCACTGCTGGACATAGGCCTCCACAAGTTTACGCCAAAAATAACGTGAACTCATGTGTTTTGCCCATAGTCACCACGCTGGGCAGGCGGGCTGGTGACCGCAGGGCTGGCTTTGTCGCACCGAAGACGCTGCTGCCCGTCTTCGGCCTGTGTATTTCAAAGCCAGCAGTTGGATGGTTATCCCGCCACCATTCGGCTTTTTAAGTTCCAAGGTGGTAGCGAAACTGTGTTATCCCTTATTCGCCTCTTACGACACCCACGGGAAGAGAGGGGGTGGCTATATTCTTTAGTACCGTAGCCTCACAGTACATGACCATTCGCGTGTGTTCAATATATTTACATTTTTTCTATGTATTTTTGCGCTTATTGTGGTTCAAGGACTTTTACATATAAAACAGAAACAACTGTTAGGAAGATTACAATTAGACCACAGAACCTTTTAAAGGAATCTCTGTCAGAAGACAAAGCAACCATGGGAACTAATACCGACCACGGTGAAGCTTCGTTACGATCCAAGTTACTCGGGCAGATAGACTTAAAGAGCGCTTCGCACTGGACGCGGCTACTGTTATATTTATAAACAGATTCCATTGTCGTAGCATGGTGCTATATAGCCTAGTCTTCCTCGATAATCGGGCTATTAGACAATAAAAGTATATTTTAATTGGAATCTGTAGTTATTTAGTTTTAGTTATTACGTGCTGTGTGGCTACGGCACTAAAGAATTTAGCCACCCCCTCTCTTCCCGTGGGTGTCGTAAGAGGCGACTAAGAGATAACAAGGTTCCACAACCACCTTGGAACTTAAGAAGCCGACCGATGGCGGGATAACCATCCAACTGCTGGCTTTGAAATACACAGGCCGAAGACGGGCAGCAGCGTCTTCGGTGCGACAAAGCCAGTACTGCGGTCACCAACCCGCCTGCCCAGCGTGGTGACTATGGGCAAAACACATGAGTTCACGTTATTTTTGGCGTAAACTTGTGGAGGCCTATGTCCAGTAGTGGACTGTATAGGCTGTAATGATGATGATGATGATGTAGTTATTATTAGCACGTTCCACCAAACAAATTTTTATAATGTAAGTAACCATAATTAATACATATTGGTAAAAGGACTGTATGAATGTCTTTCTTTAAAGTTTTTTTAATGGTTTTTGCAATCGAAATTTGACATATTTCGATTATTTTAAAACTATTTATCCACAAAAATGCTTTGTTTTTTGCAATCCCTATTAGAATGACAATCCTCTGTTGTTCAATTCATGTGAGATAAATTTTTGTATACATGCAAATTTGCATGTAAAAAAAATTTGTTACTGTTACTATGCAACCCGGCAACCCTTTGTCAAGTATACCTACATATGCTGTCGAAGTCATTCACTATTTTCAGACTATTTAGGGTTCATGTAGCTTTTTCCCTCTCGGGAATCCTTATTTCCACAGCCACGCCCTTACTTAAAACGGTGTTACCGATTTAATTAATATTTTTTTAAAGTTTTTTAACACTTTATTTTACGAAATAAAAAAAAATCAGAAAATTGCAAATGATAACGTTACGATTATTTAAACTGTACGCGTTTGAGAGTTAGCACTAACGAAAAACATCTGTGGGTCTAACTACTGTATCACAAATACATGTCAATTCTTCATAGTTCCCTAACCGCATTGTCCTACAACGCATTCAGTCTGTTGAGCCCCTTTGAGACTCGCGGTTATCGTGACCGCGTTTGTGAAAATCTCAAAAAGAAATTTCCGTAAATATGAATAAAACATAGACTAAAACCGCAATAAATATGTTAAGTCTTTTTAATACGGTTTGACCCAACCATTCGATATAAACTTTTATTTTCTATTTTCTGTAAGAAAGTGCTCTGAATAAATTATCGGCTATATATCTTGCTAGCGTTATATTAGGCTATTATTTCCTTATTCTGTTACATATTAAACGCTGTGTCGCTAGGGCAGTAAAGAACCCTCGTACCCTCTTCCCGTGGGTGTCGTAAGAGGCGACTAAGGGATAACACAGTTCCGCTACCACCTTGGAACTTAAAAAGCCGACCGATGGCGGGATAACTATCCAACTACTGGCCTTGAAATACATAGGCCGAAGAGGGGCAGCAGCGTCTTCGGTGCGACAAAGCCAGCCCTGCGGTCACCGCCCGCCTGCCCAGCGTGGTGACTATGGGCACACACATGAGTTCACGCCATTTTTGGCGGTTTTGTCAGTTATTCTACATGTTTTCAACTAGGCTTGAAATGTTTAAAAAAAAAAGTATTTGATCTCACCATGTTAGAAGAATATACGCTAATGTACAATATCACATTAAGCCTTTAACATCCCACTGCTGGATATAGGCCTCTTTCTCCACGTGGGAGAAGGATTGGAGGTTAATCCACCACGCTGCTCCACTGCGGGCTTTCGGATATGTTCCCTACTATGAGCAACGATCGCTATCAGGTTTATACGACGGTTTAACGTATTCTCCGAGGCACGGTAGGGAGAGCCACAAGGACTGGCAGCCAAACCGGAAAGAAATATTTTTACAAACACAAATATCCATCCTAGGCGGGAATCGAACCCCTAAACCGTCGGTGTTTTGGGTGACTACTTGCACCACTACACCAGATCGGTTGTTATTATAAAATATCAATAATAATAATCAACCAGCAAATACCTGTAAATATTTAGTTCTTATATTGTGCATTGTAAATAGAAATCCGATCGATGGCGGGATAACCATCCATTTGCTGGCTATCAAATACACAGATCGAAGATGGACATCAACGTCTCCGGTGCGAGAAAGCCAGCCCTGCGGTTCGAGCCAAAAATGGCGAAACTTGTGGAGGTCTATGTCCAGCTGTGGTTATATAATAATGTAAAGTGTCATTATTAATTATATTAATAAGTCGTAATAATTGTGTTTGCTCGCAAACGTAAAAAAACCGACTTCAATTACATCGACAAGTAATGTGCAACGTAAGCAAATACACGTTATCAAAGATTACTCAAAAAGTATTCATCAAATCTCGATTAAATAAGACCATATAACAAGCATCAGCTTTCGATTAAATCAAGGATAATCAAAATCGGTAGGTATATCCAGTGAAAAGTTATGCCCTATAATACAACGTACGTTGACGAAAATGTAGTCAAATTGGATATAACGCATAAAATATTAAAAAATCGAAATCGGTTCACCCGGTCAAAACTTTTGAGGTAAAATATATTTAAAAAAAACACAATCGAATTGAGAACCTCCTCCTTTTTTGGAAGTCGGTAAAAAAGAATGTCTGCTTTAATTACAGACTGCCCACAATATTAAATACTTACTTGCTTGGACTTAAATTAAGATGGCGAATAGATTGCAAGGAATTATACTTACCCACAAGATCCCGGGCTTAATCTGGTCTAATGAAGAACAATTTTCCCGCTAATAAATGTTCTAGGGGACCTTAGTGCCTCGAAAGAAACAGTGAGATGATCTAATTTGATGATAGTGGATAAAACTATATTTTTTGAAGTTTACTCTTTAAGTATCGATTTTCATAATAAGGCCCCTGGTATAAAAAAAAATTGAGATGTAAAATCTACTGAACGAATGACCTAGTTACGTTTTGCGTCCCGATAGATGGCGTTATTTGATTCGTTTATTTACAACTAGCGACTCATCCCGTCTTCGCACGGGTGCAATGCTGATACTAAATATACTACAACGTCTTTATCTATAGTGTGAAGCTAGCTTATAGCATGGTTATTAACATAATAATAACAACATTCAGATATGCGTCGTTAGATTACACGTTGTTAAAGAATGCGTTGAGGAAATAAAGGTTCACTCGTACCCCGTAGGTGATAGCGTGATAATATGTAGCCTTTATGTTGACCCGACTTATTAATAATATTCGTGCCAAATTTGAAGTAAATCCATGCAGTACTTTTTGAGTTTTTCCCGGATATACATACAGACAAACAGACAAACAGACAAAAATTCTAAAAACTATATTTTTGGTTTCGATATCGATTGTAGATCACACCTCAAGTATTCTTTTAAAAAAATATTCAATGTACAGTTTTGACTTTCCTACCATTTTATTATATGTATAGATTTGATACGGTATCAACATTTTTCTTAGACTAGTAAGCCTTTTTTGTGACTATTTAGACAGTCGCCAGTCGTGCCTCGGAGCTGACACATACATTTTTTTTTATAATTTTCGGCACAGAGTGATACATATGTGTATATGTGTTTAACTAGGAATTAATGTTGGGATTTATTTTACCGGTTGCTGATACTTCCAAATAATTTATTTATTTATTTTTTACAGGAAGTTGAACACGCCATTGGGGTTTGTTTTATTTGCAATAATAAGCTACAACTTAAATACTAACAACTAAAGCCAAATAAAGAAATAATATATATATATATATATATATATATATATATATATATATATATATATATATATATATATATATATATATATATATATATATATATATATATATATATATATATATATATATATATATATATATATATATATTACTAAACTAAATCAAATATTTTAGTCACTTATCTTCAAAAAAAAAATTAAAACAACTCCTATTATACTGGCCACTTTGTCAAAAGATAACGATAAAAATGTAACAAAGATATTACAAAATTAATTGCAAAGGGATTAAGGAGATGAATAAAAATTGAAGAAATTATAAGAGACTATCTTGTTTCAAGTAAAAATTGTAAAATTTACTTTCTAGGTAAAATTGTATTGTTAGAGGTTTCCTGTATAATGTCACTATTAGTGATTTGGCCGCCTTTGCACTGTTTTAAACGATTACAAAAAAAAAGGAATGTAAAGGAATTGGTAACCTCCTCTATTTTCGGAAGTCGGTTAAAAATATAGAAGTTACTTAATCGTGTCTTATTGATCGTAAATAACTTAAAACCTGCGTATGACATACTGCAGTCAATAAATTTGTAGGAATAGTGTGGCGTTCATATACAAACTTTTTACATCAGAATAATAATCAAACAAAAAATAATTTTGGTAGATGTCAAGAATTTGTATTTTGAACTATTTTTTATAATTTATATTTACAATCTATTAATTCTATTAAATATTATGCCACGTGAACGGTATTTTATTATTCTACTGGCTGTGCCCACGACTTCGTCCGCGTAGAATTTAACAAAATACTTATTGTTCAGTTCGCAGAGTTATAAAATAAATAAATTTCTAAAATAAATGTAGCCTCCTCCTTACTACATCAGCTATCTGCCAGTGAAAGTGCCGTCAAAATCGGTCCCGCCGTTTCAGAGATTAGCTGGAAAAAACAGACAGACAGACAGACAAAAATTGTAAAAAATGTTATTTTAAAATTACCAACAGACATTCCAATTTTATTTATTTGTATAGATAATAAAAAATCGCAAGAGATATCGAAGATGTTATCGTTACTTCACGTTAAATAGCTCATTCGCTAAAATAATAATAATATATTCATAAATGAAAAACAAATTTATTTAAATCTGCAAATCCCAGAGTTCTCAAGACGAATCCATCTTGCATTTATTTTTAATCGACTTGTCACTCGCAGATGCACATTCAAATACTTTTTTCAGATAATTTTCAGCGAATATTATGGAAAAGAATTCTTTTGATTTTTATGTAAAACTAGCTGCCCGGACAGATTTCGGTCTGTCAAATTTAATAATAAAAGTTAAAACAAAAAAAAAACAAATTTATTTTTTATTTTTTAGTATTAAAACCTTCCGCGGGCCTTGAGGAACATACAAAAAATAAATTAGCCGAATCGGTCCAGCCATTCTCGAGTTATGCGCTCAGCAAAATTCATTTTTATTTTAATAGATTATTCATTTCTTCGATACAATTTTTCACTAGAATAAATCATTATAGAAATCACTAGTAGAAACTTTCATTTGTTTATTTATTCTCTGTTCAACGTGACATTGGCGAAATCATCTGTGCTCATTTGGCACTATCGAAAGCCATTTTAGGAAGAAGAAGAAGATCATTTATTTATTGATTAATTTCAAAAAAGGATGTGGTCATTAATACGGCTATACTTTTATTATTTTACCTCATAAGTTTCTACTGGGTGTACTGATTATGATTATAATTATGATACACGACCGACTTGATTAATGTCCTGTGTCCCCTAGGTGGGTAGTGGGCCTCCACAGTGCTCTGCCATCGCGCTCTGTTGTGGGCAATTCTGGGTGCTTCGCCTCGAACCACGTCAGCTCAATCTCCTTCAGTTCCCCGATCACTGAACGCCTTCAAGTCTCCTTAGGCCACATTTCCTTTTTCCTCATGATGTCCATTACAGTTCTTGGACTTGGAATGTAGTCAGAAACTTTTCTTGGGTGTGCACAATCTATGACCACTTGGAGCCCTTTATTTGTAGACCGAGCCTAGTAATAGTGCTTGTCATGCTGTCTAAATTTAAAGCGAGGTCTGCCAAGTACCTTCTTAGTAGAGTACCTAATAATGCGTATTAAATTGACTATTTTTTCGACTACCTACGTTACTGATATTCTCATCTTATCACACGTCTTTGTAAATTGATGTGAGTTTTTTTGTTTAATCACTTCACATCACTTCAGCCTATCGCAGTCCACTGCTGGACATAGGCCTCCCCAAGTTCGCGCCACACATCCCGGTCCTCCGCAATCCTCATCCAGCCTACACCGGCAATCTTACGTAGATAGTCGGTCCAACGGGCCGGAGGACGTCCCACACTGCGTTTGCCAAGACGCGGTCTCCACTCTAGGACCCGTCTACTCCAACGGTCATCGGTCCTGCGACACAGATGACCAGCCCGATGCCACTTCAACTTGCTAATTCTGTGGGCTATGTCGGTTATTTTCGTTCTCTCGCGGATAGTTTCATTTCTAATCCCGTCTTTGAGAGAGACCCCAAGCATAGCCCGTTCCATTGCACGTTGAGCGACTTTAAACTTGTGGACTAGTCCCTCAAGTTCAAAGTCAAGTCCTCAGTTTTGTTTTATATCAAACAAAATTATTCGCTACCACTAAATAATCTCTGAATACACAGCTTTCTTTTCATAACAGTAAGGAACATCCCTCGTGTACAACTACCGCGTTAATTAATCAAGTTCATAAAGCTTATGCTAATGACTATCAAAGTTACTTTATGTGAAACGTTTAATTTAAAAAAGAAACAGTTGTGCCAACAACTTTTCAACTGAGGTAGGGCACAGCAGGAATTTCCTGCTCAAAATATGGAGCAGCCCGACTGGGGTAGTACCCCGACCTTACAGAAGACCACAGCAAAATAATACTGTTTTCAAGCAGTATTGTGTTCCTGTTGGTGAGTAAGGTGACCAGAGCTCCTGGGGGGATTGGGGATTGGGTCGACAACGCGCTTGCGATGCTTCTGGTGTTGCAGGTGTCTATAAGCTACGGCAATCGCTTACCATCAGGTGAGCCGTACGCTTGTTTGCCGACCTAGTGACATAAAAAAAAAACATTGCTATAAAATGGAGAAATCCGTTCGTAAGATGACACGGTACATCTTAGGTAAATACAACAATTAAAAATTTCTTCAAACGGCTTGAAGCGTCTTCGGACCACTTTTGAATCATCATTTTACGAATTTTATCATGATAAATGTGAAGCTACCCCCGATTTGAAATGTAATCTATGCTGAGAGAACTCAGTAAATAATCATGATAATCAGTAAATAATAAAACATATGATAATATGGTACGCGACGTGGCGATTTATCCAGATAAGCTCTTGTGAATTTTCGCGGCAGGCTTATGAATAAGTGTTAAGTATGTGTTTTTGTATTTTTGAACAAATAAATAAAAATGTTTGTGGTCTTTTTTGTGTAATACCCACACATGAAGAAATTATAAACATTTTTAATATCGCTTAATTGGCTAAAAGCGCCGACACGGTGAGTCGGAGGTGCGGGTTCGATCCCCACTGGAACGGTTGGTACTTTTGATGTGATATTAAAAATTTAAATAAAAAAAAACCTTAAGAGTATTTTTAATAAAACGTCAACGCTACATAATAATATTCGCATTCAGCCTGTAATATCTCTATATAGGCAACATCCTCCTTGTAGAAGAATCTTTGTAGTACATAGATGTCCTTCTCCTTCAACCGTTATGAGTTCAGCCACATTTCCTTCATGAAAAGCAACGTCACTAAACCCCACGTAAATTACATTTGCTCATTGCTGTTGTACACAATGAAGAAGTAAATATCTTGATCAAATTCCCGTGATTTCAATTATTATTTTATTAATAGTAATGCTAGATAAAATTATATAATAAATCTATAGTTTTCAAAAAAAAAATATTGTATAAAATTGACAGGTGTTAATCCCGCTGATAAACTGTCACGCAGTTTGGCAACAATTTAATAATTTATTTATGTTTCAAGTATTACAGACCCTACTACAACTTTTAGTTAAGGGTGTCTTCTATAAGATATAGGTTTTGACTAGCCCATTGGCGCTGTTGTAGTGGCCCTGCTTTCTACTCCGTTTGTTGTGGATTCGATTCCTGAGTCTAGCTGTAATATTTGCATTCATTTATATATGTATTACTTATATTTATATCTATAAAAAAAATAGCTAAAAAAGTCGGCTGTTACCTGTAACACAAGCATTTTGTTGCTTACCATAAGAACAGACGACCGCGTTTGTGTGTGTTAATATATATATATTTAATATGTACGATTTTATTTTTGTGTTACCCACACATTAGGAAATTCTAAACATTTTTTTTTAAATATTATATCAAAAATCGACCGTTCCAGCGGGGATCGAACCTGCATTTCCGACTGACCGTGTCGGTGCTCTAGCCAATTGAGCTATGGAACGATGTACCCGCTAGATCGAAATTTTTGATATAATGATTTTATATTTATTTATATTTTCCAGTTAAACTTCTCCAGATTTTAAGCATAACATTTCTCACTGAGCTCTATTTTAATTATTTGGTGCGTAATTGTGGAGACCTATGCCCAGCTGTGGAGCAATAAGCTACAGCAAAACGAAGCAAACTTTGACCTTCCTTACAAAAGGAAAATAAACTGTCAATATTGATAACATAGCCTTAAGCAGTTGGTAAACTATCAGTGTGTCAGGTTATTGACAAAATATCATAGATCAAATATTTACAAACGATACTGTTACACTACAAACAAACCGGAACCGTAGGCAGGAAAGGAAGACATCATTTTATTTACGAACCCATATTAAAGGCTTATTTTTACATTTTCTAGAAAAAATAAAACCAGTAAATAATGTATTAATAGAGATCAAATATAACAATAAATAGTTTCTTATATATTCTTTCCCAAAGTTCGCGTCAAAAATAGCGTGAACTCATGTGTGTTTGCCTGGGCTGGCTTTGTCGCACCGAAGACGCTGCTGCCCGTCTTCGGCCTGAGTATTTCAAAGCCAGTAGTTGGGTGGTTATCCCGCCATCGGTCGGATTTTTAAGTTTTTTACAATTTTTATCTGTCTGTCTGTCTGTTTGTTCCGGCTAATCTCTGAAACGGCTGGATCGATTTTGACGGGACTTTCACTGGCTAGTAGCTCATATAGTAAGAAGTATCTTAGGCTACTTTTATCTTAGAAATTTATTTATTTTATAACTCTGGGAACTGAACAATATCTTTTTGTTAAATTTCACACGGACGAAGTCGCGGGCACAGCTAGTACTAAACTAAAACTTCAGTTGGTATTATACATACATATACTCACATATTTAGCAGAGGGATGTTAACAGGCTGTGATAATTCAAAACATTTCATTAAAATGTCAAAAAAATTTAGAAAAGCTTTAACATTTTGTAATATTTCTCAATAACATCAGGAATATTCCTCACAATCATCTATTAATCGACTGACATGGAACAAACACTATATTAGTGAAAACCGCATGTAAATTTAATAAGCCGTTTCTTAGATTAGCGTGCACAAATATATAACATTTACATTTTTATTATATGTATTGATAATGATGATAAACGAGGCCATGAGTAAACGTTAATCAAAAAGGATTTAACAAGTAAATACACGTCTGCCATAAGCTTTCGCTTTTAATAAAAAAAATGTATTCAAGATCGATTTACAGACGAAATTTATTCTCAATAAGATATTGAACCCAACGATTCGTAGGAATCTTGAAAGAGGAATTGCTGCAAATACATTAAAACGCCTCACAACGTATTTGTAGGCACAATGAGTTCGTAGATTTATAAATTTACAAACGCACATATGAGCCTAAGATTCAGTGGATAGGATTACTCCATCTTGATTAAAATTAAGGAGTTTTTTATTGATTACAGAAAACCTGTAGCTTAAACATGGTGGTAAGCGCAAAATGCTTGCGTGTTATAACTTAGTAATTTCAAGGATATTTGACTGATTGATCAATCATTTCATGTCTCAGAACTATTTATTATGATTTAAGTACAACTGACAAATAAGGCTGTATTAATACTTTAAGGCCGATATTTTAAAGTAAGTTTATCGGAGATACATCAGTGTACCGACGAGGCTCAAGGAATCGGGCGCGAACGAAAGATAGATGGCGCTGTACCAACAAGTACACGCTTCATCTTCTCTGCATCGCAAGAAATCTTCTTCTGTATAATACGTGAAGTAAAAACTTTGTATCATTTTTTACGAAAATTGCGCAGACGGAGAAGTATCAAATTTCGAAGTGTAGAATGCTAATATTTTTTTTAAATTATATAACATTAAATCAATAAAAAAAACATTACACACACTACCATGTATTTGACACACACACGTATATATACTCTTTCGTTTAATGTCTAAATAAATATATTATTATTTTTAGAACTAAATAGAGATAATCAATGACAAAACATTTATTTAAATAATTAATTAATTAAATAAAAAATTGATGGATCACGAAAATAATGTAACTTTAATAATTATGTAAGTATCATATCGTAGTTTTTATCTATTTATTATTGATTTTTCCTCCTTAATTTGTGCACACTTCTAACCGCTGCTACTGTATCGTGTCCAGTTCCCAAAGGTTATCTGGAAGAAATCGCTATTTAGCGATAAGATCGCCTTTGTACATCTTGTATTGTATCTTTCTTTATATGTGTCTGTATTTTGGTGTACATTAAGAATAAATAAATAAATAAATAAATAAATGTAATTAAATATTGAATATTATATCTAGTATGAATGACATTTACTTACGCTTCAGAAATGAGAGCCCGCAGCTTACAGAAGACCACGCCGAGGCTGTACGGGTACTGGTGCCAGTAGACCGAGAGATCGTTGGGAAGACCTGGGAACAAACAGGTTTATCAACAACCTAGAACTTAAACATTAAAATAACTTTGTAACATTTTGGAATTCACATAATACCTACTCGTCAGATAAGTCTAACTTTTCACTCAGGTAGAGCATAGCACGAAATGTCATGCTTAAAATTTGGAGCGACTGGGTACTGGTACCCTTGCCTTATAGAAGATCACCGCTAAATAATACTACTCTCAAATATTGTTGTGTTCTTGTGGTAGTAATTAGATGGTAGGTAGCCAAAGCCCAGAGCTCCTGGAGAAGGTTTTTTTTTTATATAAGTTTTAACATCCATGGGCTCTTAAGTGCCCATGCCTTTTTTATTTACATTTTAATTTTCAAAGCGTTGAGGCGTATTATTTTCAACACTGCATGCTTCAAATTGCGGTGGTGGTCCAAAACTGACCGTGAGAGATATATATACCTATATATACATATATATTTATGTAGGGTAATAATTAATTATTTACGACTATGGTTTTTTCTTTTTGGGGGGGGGAGGAAGGTTAGGGATAGAGTGGTAAGCGCGCACGATGCTTTGGTATTATAGACGTCAATAGGCTACGATATCCGCATACCATCAGGTGGTCCTTGGCCAGGCCAAGTGGCTTGGTGCTTTAATTAATCTTTTTGGAAACGCTTATTGGCTACCTTTGAATTAAAAAAAACCGAACACGTCACTACTTTGTTCGAATTAAACTGTGCGTAACTTGAGTCAATATTACGAACTAGGGCACTGGGTATGTTTATCCTGGAAATTTGAAATATTAGTCTGAAAGGAAGTTATGCGGTATATACAACGTAGGTCGACGAAAAAGTAGTCAAGAGAATATGGATTGTTAGATATAACTCTAAAAGTGTTTGTTATCACATCATCATCACAGCAGCCTTTCGCAGTCCACACCTGGACATAGGCTTCCACAATTTCAAGTCAAAAATTGCGTGAACTCGTGTGTTTTGCCCATAGTCACCACGCTGGGCAGGCGGCTTGGTGACCGCAGGGTGTGCTTATTAGATCTTAATTAAAATTAAATGGGACCACATGACATGCTACAATACCTTTCGATAAAAAAACTCATCGAAATCGGTCCATCCAGACAAAAGTTCTGATACATAAAAAAAATACAATCGAATTGAGAATCTCCACCTTTTTTGGAAATCTGTTGATAAACATTAATAAACATACAAAAATATCATCTTCTTCGTAGTCTAGCTTTTATATATTCCTGAGCGAGTTTTAATATTCCATCAGTAGGTACTGCGCCTTGGTGCTTGTGCTTAGGCGGTAGAGATGGCGTACATATATTAGCGTGCGTCTATACTGATAGCGGGAAACCAAAGCAGAAATAAATGTAATGAAACAAATGTTACATTTTTTATATATTTTAGTTTTAGTGAAAGCTTATTATGACCATAATTTTTTATACGAATTATTGTCACGACAAATAATTATGTCAAGACTTGTGAGTTTGTTTTTTTTGTTAGTTTATAGTGAATACATTTTTTTTTTTTGTTTTTGGAAAGAATTTCCTTATGGGCGTTGCGGAGAGGTACCTTAGCCAGCAAAAAACGTCCGTAACGTTAAAAAAAAGAGCGTAAGATTTTTTTATTCATAGTCATGATTATATCACATACGTATATTTTGGGTAGTCTGACGCCAAGCAGTAGTCAGTAGTCACTTACCGTAAATAAATGTATATAAGTGTGCGCAATTCACGGCTGAAACTTCTGAAAAGTCGTAGGAAGGTCGACCGTTGCAATTTGTTCTATCAACGATGACGTTAAAACAATTCAGTCTCTTACATACTTTTGTTTAAAAGTGAAACAAAATCGCTGAATAGAACTGCATGGTCGCTTCCCTATCCGTCCGAATAAACAAACGGAATGTTTGTCGAAGTTTTTTTGCCGTTTTGTTTACTGAACGCACCCAGAAACGTTTGCACGTGTTCTTGTTACATTTTTAACCGACTTCCAAAAAAGGAGGAGGTTCTCAATTCGACTGTATTTTTTTTTTTTTTTTTTTTTTTTTTATGTATGTTACATCAGAACTTTTGACCGGGTAGACCGATTTCGACAAATTTTGTTTTAATCGAAAGGTTTTGTGTGCCAATTGGTCCCATTTAAATTTATTTGAGATCTAACAACTACTTTTCGAGTTATATCTAATAATGCGTTTTTACTTGACGCTTTTTTCGTCGACCTACGTTGTATTATACCACATAACTTTCTACTGGATGTACCGATTTATATAATTCTTTTTTTGTTGGAAAGGGGATATCCTTAGTTTGGTACCATGATAAGGAAACCAGGATCTGATGGTGGGATCCTAGACAAATCGAGGGAAACTCTCGAAAATCCGCAATAACTTTTTACTGGGTGTACCGATTTTGATAATTTTTGATTTAATCGAAAGCTGATGTTTATCATGTGGTCACATATAAATTTTATCGAGATCTGATAACTACTTTTTGAGTAATCTTTGATAACGCGTAGTTCCTTGACTATATTTTTGTCGATCTACGTTGTATTACTGTTGATGTAATTGAAGTCGGTTTTTTTTTTCGTTTGCGAGCAAACACAATTATCATTTTAATTATCTTCTTTTTGCACGACTACTCAGTTCATGAGTATTATTTTTATTTATGTATGTGTGTATGGATGTTTATTTATTTATTTATTTATTTATTGATAAAATGACACATTATCGACACTTATTTAAAAATTGTTTTCTAAAAATCGTACCTACTTGTACAACGTGTTATGTGTGTATATGTATTTATTTGTATATGTAGCTATATCAGACGGCTGTTACCTATAACACAAGCATTACCTATAAATCAAGCAACCGTATAAACAGGCGACCGTGTGTGTGTGATATATTAATTATTATTTCACTTCAGCCTAATACAGTCCACTGCTGGACTTCGCGCCAAAAATGGCGTGAACTCGTGTGTTTTGCCCATAGTCATCACGCTGGACAGGCGGGTCGGTGACCGGTGGTTGAATTATTATTTATTATTAATTTTGATGATATACTGCTATATAACTAAATTTACGTACATATGTTATAATTATAGTTTAAGGGCCTGTTTCATAGGTTACCATTAGCGCTATTTGACATATGACGGTATTCATGGGATAAAAGCTTATGACATATTCTTTTTTACTATCGAATTTCACTATTCTTATGGAATATTTCTAATACTCGTATTTCTATTCCCAATTATGAAAAAACTTGTAATTTCTTAATTGGGACAAAAGAGGTCCTAATGACCTCTTCTACTTCCAGCTGTTAACGTTTATTCGTAACTTATGTATCGGATAAACTTTATCCAGGAGGGATAAAACAAGACCTTTGTGTTTTTCTGGAATTCCAGCTATCTACGTCCAAAGTTTCATTATAATCTGTTCTTAAGTTTTTGCGTTAGAGTACCAAACATCCATCCTCACAATTTTTCGCATTTATAATATTACACACTTTTATATATTTAGTGGTTAGTGATTAATTTAATGATTTTAAGAATACTATGAAGCATTCAGCCTATAACACCTCATTGGTATAGACCTCTTTCTCCCTATAGGAGAAGGATTGAAGCTTAATCCACCACCCTGCTCCACTGCGGGTTGGCATATATGTTCCTTACTATGAGTAACGATCGCTATCGGGTATATATGATAACAATCGGAACCGATGGCCTAACATGCTCTTCGAGGCATGGTGGGAGACCCACAAGGACAGACATCCAAACCGGAAAGACATATTTGTACAAATACAAATATCCATCCCGGGCGAAAATCGAACCTGCAAACCGTCGGTGTTTAAGGCGACTACTCCCACCACTACACCAGAGCGGTTGTTAATAACATTAATAGAATTTATAATTGTTACATAAAACATGGTTGAGTGAACATAAAAATACTCAAATTTAATTTAAAAATACCCATAGGCGTTAAGTCGAAAACTGTTTCATTTTCTTATACCGTACTATTACGTCTCAACCAATTAGAGCGCGTATAACTTAGTAAATAAATCTGTATTAAGACTCCAAATGAATTCATAATCCAAATCCATATTTTCAAGAAAAATAATACTTTACGAGGCTTTGAATAATTATTTTTGAAAGAAGTATAATCTTTTAAGACGAAAAAGATTCAGTGAGTAGTTATGACGGACAAAAAATCGCTAAATTTGTTTCTAAGCGTTAAACCTAATTTTAAAAATGTATCAAAATAGCTTTGTTCAAATAGGCCATAAGCACCTTCGAATCACTAACTTATCAATAGCATTCGAATTTTAAAAATTAAACTTTTAATTATTTTTAAAAGTGAAGCTACCACCGATTCGGAATGTAGATCCTGCAGAGAATAAATTGTTTTTAAATTTAAAATTGGTAATATCATTCAATCAATCAATTTGGCTGATTTTTAACAAAAAATTTGGACAGTTGCATTTCGCAACCACGTTTGAAAATTCGCAAGGTGTGACAACGTTTGTAGGGTCATCTACTTAAAACTGATTTTAAAAAAAGAAGGAGGTTCTGATTTTGACTGATACGATAAAAATATTGTATTATTCCAGTTCGAATGTATGATTAATTGTTATTTTTAAAATATTGTAAACATTTAGTTGCTCAATATATTTCCTGCGCGGTCTCGCTTTCCTGTTGACTGGCTACAACTAATCAGAATTTAGTTTGGCGGGGACTGGTGTTTAGTACTTTTTGATGAAATAATTGGAGACGATAAACAAGGATCTTTACGATTACCAGAGCAAAAAGCCAACGCTGGTCTACTCAGTCATTATTAATGCAGTGTTAGAATAATGTGAGATCAGTCAATTATACCAATTGTTTGATTTCGTAAAACCAGCATAGTCGTTTTGTGATTATAATAAGAGTCAATGGGTGAATTTTAGATCAATTTATAGTTTTTTTTTTTTAGTTATGTTTAAAATTTGTAAAAAAAAGTTGTAGTAAAGTTTTAATGATAAAAATGCAGTGATGATGTTTTTATATAATTAATAAAAATATTATGTTAACATATTTGTTTTATTTCAATTAAAAAACGGATTACCTACATGTTTGATCCACGCGACCGCCTGAGTAACCTTTAGGTTGGCGAACTCTGCAGGATTAATTTATATGAGATTCCTTACGATCGGTGTAAACCAAACCTTGTAAGAGTTCCCTAATCGACAAGTTTCCGCAGTAATGTCTCTCTTCATTAATTACTTCGAGATCGCGAGCCAATTTCCGACCTTACTCTGAAGTGCACGCCAACTTCGGAAATTAGGAATCTTTGACTTTAGTTTAATGTATTGTTTAGCTGTTTACTTCAGATATTCGTAACAAATGATAAAGTTACAGTAACCGTACTCATTCAGCGCTTTTGAGTATTATTAACTGTGATTTCTTCTGATGCAGAGAAATTTACGTTAAAATAAAATTAATATCGCAAAATACACTTGACTAACACACATTCAAATGAGTCTTTGTTTGTGTGTATGTGTGTGTGTGTGTGTGTGTGTGTGTGTGTGTGTGTCAGTCAACACAACTAGGATGCATACGCAAACGTAAAATCATCTACTTATTTTTTCTATTAAATAATACATTAATACAGTAAATTTTATAACAAATAAATTATTATCAACTTTGTTATTATCGATATTTGAACTAAAATGAATGTACGATAGAATAGCAACAAAAATATACGATAATTTACTATAAATTATACAATAGAAATATGAATTGAATAATAATTTCTATAGACCCTTACGAGACCTTTGATAACGCCTACGCAATAAAATAACTATTTGTGTAAGCCAATATGTAATAGGTATACAATAGAAAACAGTCTCATCAAGGCTAATGTTACGTCAAATCTTAACAAACTCTACTTTTAAACAGACTTCAAAGGAAGGAGGAGGCGATTTTGATGTTTCTTTCATTTATTCGAAAGCTGGTCCTCGTCGTGAGATCGTATTTTAATTTAAGCGAGATTTGAGAAGTACTTTTTGAGTTGTTATTAATATTATGTGTCATCATCATCATTTCAGCCGATCATAGTCCACTGCTGCACATAGGCCTCAATAATTTCACGCCAAAAATGGCGTGAACTCGTGTGTTTTGCCCATAGTCACCACGCTGGGCAGGCGGGTTGGTGACCGCAGGGCTGGCTTTGTCGCATCGAAGACGCTGCTGCCCGTCTTCGGTCTATGTATTTCAAAGCCAGCAGTTGGATGGTTATCCCGCCATCGGTCGGCTTTGTAAGTTCCAAGGTGGTAGCGGAACTGTGTTATCCCTTAGTCGCCTCTTACGACACCCACGGGAAGAGAGGGGGTGGCTATATTCTTTACTACCGTAGCCACACAGCTAATTACGTGTATTGTTCTATATTTGTCAATGTCAATTGAGTGAGTTTTTTGTTTGATATCAAAAAAAACTATATAGAATTACTAATGTAGAATATAAAGGAATTGGCAAAGTAAGAACAAATACGCTTCAGCCTGTAATATCCTACTACTGAGCATAGGCCTCTTTCCCCATGTAGGAGAAGGATCAGAGCTAAATCCACTACGCTGCTCTACTGCGGGTTGGCGGATATATTGCCTATACGAGTAACAATCGCTATCAGGTGTACATGATAACAACCGGAACCGACCGCTTAGCGTGCTATCCGAGGCACGGTGAGGAGACCCACAAGGACTAACAACCAGAACGGAAATAAATATTTGTATAAACACAAATATCCACTTCAAGCGAGAATCGAACCTGCAACTTTCGGTGTTTAGTTACACCATTACACTAGATCGATCGTCAAGACTTAGAACTAATGTTATTTTCCAAATAAATAAAAAATACAATGCTGTCTTCATCTACATTAATTTCAGCTTGAGACTGTCTAAATTCACATTCCAAAGTACTGAGTTGTGAATAGTTTATCCATACCTTCAGCTAAATATAATTATACTCTATTTTCCAAGAATCTAACGTGATATTCAAGATATCTGCAGGAGTTAGAATGTTACAGATATTTCACAATATTTATCAAATATCGTGCTGAAATCTAAATATCAGCGTCAGATTCTAAAAGTTCCATTGAGTCGAGATGACCCAATTCTTTGAACACGTGGAGCTTAATCGAATGTTCGTGTTGAATTTTAAATACTAAGGTCACTTAAGTGTTTCACTGCTAAGGTGAAAAAAAAAGTGCGTGTCAACTCCGACGTACGACTGGAGTTTACTCCTTCAGATCGATTGTCTAAATAGGTACAAAAAAGGCTTTTTAGTCTAAGAAAAAGATTAATACCATATCAAATGGTAAATAAACGAATCAAGTAACGCCATCTATCGGAACCCTATAGGATACCGATAGATGGCGCTACCAAAAACGTAAAGAGGTCATTCTTTCAGTAGATTTTATTCCTCATATTTTTTCATACATGGGCCTTATATGAAAATCGATTCTTAAAGACTTCAAAAAACTGACTGAGACCTCCATGTCTATGTCAATGTCAATAGTTGTCTACATTTAGTGTCTTAAACATTATTTATTCTCTCTTTTGGGTCTGTGGATAAGAGTGTATCACAACGTCCTCTATATTTCTTTATATTCTCTCAACACACACTTTGTACCGTTCCATCTTCAATCGCAAATAATTTCAATTAACTGGCATCTGAAATAGGAGACATATTAAAATACTACTAAAATTATTGTCGACTTTTACTTTCGCGTTTATTTAAACAGAGCAGGCATATCATATTTTTTCAGGACTTCAAATTAAATTAATATTTAATAAACCACAGCAGGAAATTTTCTTAAAATCCACCTTACATAATTGTGTTTGCTTGCAAACAAAAAAAAGCCAACTTCAATCGACTTACATCGACAAGTAATACCACGTAAGTAGACGAAAAAAAAAAATAACAAACGCACTAGTCGTCACTACGATTTTCGAGGGTTTCCCTCGATTTCTCTGGGATCCCATCATCAGATCCTGGTTTCCTTATCATAGTACCATATTAAGGAATTATCAAAATCGGTTCATAAACGACGAAGCTATCCCCGAACATACATAAAAAAATATATATTATATAGATAGATAGAATATAGATAGAATATACTTTATTGCACACCACTCGGAAAAAAAACATTACATAAAACAGTTATTTACACATAGAGATAGTAATGTACAAAGGCGGTCTTATCGCTTAGTAGCGATCTCTTCCAGACAACCTTTAGATATAGGATAATATGCATTGAAAAGGTAGCAGCGCTACTCTGTATAATTTGTAAATTCAACATTATGCATGCAAACATGATGCATTTTCGTTCCCTACTCAAAAAATATAGAAAAAAAAAATACTTCATACATAGACATATATACATAAAATATCTACATACATACAAAGCATACGTACTTACATGCAAACACATATACATATACACATACATACATACATACATACATACATACATACATACATACATACATACATACATCCATACATATATACATACATACATACATACATACATACATACATACATACATACATACATCCATACATATATACATACATACATACATACATACATAACATGTCGTCACAATTTAACAAAGTTAATAGAAATAGAAGATAAAATAAGTAAAAGTGATGCAAATTTAATCATGATCAAAATTAATCATAGTGAGATAGTAGGCTTTAACTAACTTTTTAAAGGAGATAAGATAATATGATATATATACAGTCGAATTGAGTAACCTCCTCCGTTTTTAAAGTCGGTTAAAAATAGTCGTCCATCATATCGGCCTTTATCATACACTCTTTAATATAAACGTGAAGTATACAAGTTTTAAAGCTTTCACGGCAACTATTCACTTACGCTAAGACTATGGCGTCTGAAACGTCGTTGAAACATCAAAGTAAAAACGTTGTAAACTGTAAAAGTATGTTCCCGTGAGAGTTTATAATCAAACAAGAATTTTGCTTAAAAACAGGAGCACACATTAAATTTAATAATTTTCATATTTAAGCTTTAGACTATTGTAGAGTAAGAAGTTTTGTTGCGTCGGGACTAAAAGTTTTGCAATATAGAAGGGGACGTAAGCTCTCATCCGGTTTTCTGATGCACCCATCCATATAAAAAAATGTAATCTGATATATAAATAAAATGTAATTCTGATAGTTTGTGATAAGTATAAACAGGGGTATTTTGGGTATTTTTTTTTTAAAACTGAAAGAATTGATTCTTTTTAACCGATTTCAAAAAAACGGTCACCAACACCCGCCTGCCCAGCGAGGTGACTATGGGCAACACACATAAGTTCACGCCATTTTTGGCGCGAACCTTGGAGGCCTCTGTCCAGGAGTGAAATGCAATAGGCTGTAGCGATGATGATGAACCAATTTCAAAAAAGGAGAAGGTTACTCATATATTTTTATGTATGTTCGGGGATAACTTCGTCGTTTGTGAACCGATTTCGATAATTCTTTTTTTGTTAGAAAGAGATATCCCAAGGGTTGTACCATGACAAGGAAACCAGGATCTAATGATAGAATCCCAGAGAAATCGAGTGGAACCATCGAAAATCGTAGTGACGACTAGTGCATTTGTTAAGTTTTTTCGTTCTACCTACGTTGTATTGGTTGTCGATGTAATTGAAGTCGATTTTTTCGTTTGCTAGCAAACACAATTATTGAAGTAAAACTACTTTACGCGCGATTGATTTAGGAAGTAGGCTGGTGAATGCGCTACGAAGGCGTTACAAGAAATGTGATCGGGCGAGGCGAACGGAGCAAGAGAGAGAGGCGCGAGCACACGTTTTCTTTCTCTCTTTCTCACATAGCAAATTACGTTTCGTATATCTAAGACACAGTGCAGGCCTTTTGTGCAGAAGTTTTACTTCAGTCGTGTGGTCTAAGCACACTCATTTTCTTTATACTTATATATTTTATCAACCTATGAATTAATACAAAAATTTATATGCAAGCGAAGTCACACACAACAGCTAGTATTGAATAAAATTCATTAGGTTTAAGTACTTAGGGCGAGTTCACAGTTACATATTTTAATATTACTCCAATAATAAAACTTCATTTGATTGCACATCGGAGTAGAGCCAATTGTTCTCGGGCGTCGTAAAATGAATGATATGACGCTATTACGTGAATTGTAATATGTTTAGTCTAGTGATGGGTGGCATCGATTGCAACATATCGATAGCAAAATTCAGTAAGAATATTGATAGCGTCATAACGCAAATGTAACTAATTTTTAACCGAAAGGAGGGTCTCAATTCCTCCGGTTTTTGTTTATGTGGATTACATCATAATCAAAACGTCCTGGAAGACGATGGTCTCCTTCTGCGAGACAGTAATGTCTCAGAAGGAGAACGACGAGCGGATGAGAGAGGGGGCCGCCGACGAGGCCTCCGTCCGCAGGCGACGAACGGGGGTGCGTAGGAGGCGCTACTTAATGCGTTTCCAGTAACGCCCCTGTGCCCATGTCGGGCCGGGATGGGAACCCGGTCCTGCTAGACATGGCGTCGTCGGGATTGTTCAGAGGTGAGCCGGACAGTCCCATGGAGGAGAAGTTTGGTCTTTTCGCCGAGGCCAGCCTGACGCTGGAGGGATCCTGTTGCCTGCAGATCCGGGACCCTCCAATTAAAGCGGCTAAAGGCTCCCGCAGGGGTTTTGGTCGGTAGTGCACCCCCAAGTGCTAAGCCGACATACGGTCTAGGAATGCCTACCCGGGCATCCTGGATATCACCCGTAAATGGGTTACCCTGCGATATCAAAAAAAAAAAAATCAAAACGTAATTTGACACTTGCTATTTGTATCAGTATAATAAATGGCGGTATACTATTATTACACCTTTATATTGTTGCAGCAACTTTTAACCCCATACCCCTCTTGATGACACGTGGTGAGGTTTTAGTCTATGTATTAGTCCCTTCATACCCAAAATCTGGTCTATTTTTTAAAATTATAGTCGATTTTTGTAGAAGTTTATCTTAAAATATAGATATAGTCTGATTAAAATTGGAATAATTATATTAGTACTTGCTCGCAAATGAAAAAAACCGACTTTAATTACATCGAAAAGTAATACAACGTAGATCGACGAAAAAAGATTAACGATCACACTAGTCGTCACTGCGATTTTCGAGGGTTTCCTTCGATTTCTCTGGGATTTCATCATCAGATCCTGGTTTCCTTATCATGGTACCACACATGAGATATCTCCCAAATCAAAAGTATTATTAAAATCGGTTCATAAATTACGAAGTTATCCGCGAACATACATAAACAAATATATATTTAGATACGGTCAAATTAAGTAACCTCCTCCTTTTTTGAATTCGGTAAAAAAATTAAGCATGGTGATACAAAAAATTTCCGACATACATCAAGGTGTTTGCTGGTTGTTTTTTTTTTTTGTTTGATAATCTTGCATTAAACTAAAAATAAATACACATGATATCTCATTACAGCCCCTCATGCTCCCTCGCCTCTTCTTGACTTCTTGTAATATTACATGATTTTCCTCCGAATCCCCCCCCCTCTCCTCTGTTTTGAGTCTCGCGTGATTAATGGAAGACCTCTAAGCAGATTAAAGGCTGAAGCTAAGCTGTAAGCTGCTCTAAGCTGTATAACGTCACTTTCGTCTTCAATGTAACATACTAAGGCCTTAGATCGCTTCATAGATTCGTACATAGTTTCTTAACCTTAAAAACACATAATGTACAACATTGTGTCTCTTTTAACGTAATATTATATAAAGACTGTTTGACTTAAGCTTATTAAAACTTATATATTTACTAGCTGACCTGGCGAACTTCGTATCACCTTATTTTTTTCTGAAATATAATAATAACATAATATATCAAAATAAAATATAGCCTATCTTTTAAGTTGGATCAAACTGCACACGGTGTGCAAATTTGACTAAAATCGGTTAAGTAGTTTAGGAGTCCATTGAGGACAAACATTGTGACACGAGATTTATATATATTAAGATAAGAATACATTAATTACAGCTATTACACAAACAAACGTCTGAATTGAAACTTTGTAAACACGTTTATTTGGATGACAATGTATGTTTAGCTATGTGACGTTATGGTAAATCCAATATGGCGTCAACACCGAAGATGGTAGAGTAGTTATTTTTATCTTATTCCTACAATATATATATATATATAGGGTATCAAATGAAAGGACTTGCTGAGAATAATAATCCAATATGGCTTAATCCAATATGGCGGACCTCTAACGATGACGGACTAAGCTTTTTATGCTTTCCTACATTATAAGTATCAATTGAAAGTATTTGCTGAGAATATCAGACTAAGAAACCTGTCCACAAACAAACAAAGAATAAAATCAACTTTTTTTTCAATGTTTTACTAATAACATATTAACGTCATTGCACAATTTATCTAATGCATAAAATTCTCGTGTCGCGGTGTTTGTAGTTAAACTCCCCCGAAACGGCTTGACCGATTGTCATAAAATTTTGTGTGCATATCGGGTAGTTCTGAGAATCGGTCAAAATCTATTTTTCATACCCTTAAGTCATAAGGGGGGGGGGGGGATTAGAGGGTTAATAATATAGTCGTATGTTATATGGCAAACCAACGTTTGCGGGGTCAGCTAGTATGACATAAAAGTTTGTCACGAGATTCAAGTACTTGTATTTGCATATACTTTTATAATAAAGGTGTATGTGTGTGTATCTTGTGTGCTCAGCTTAGTATTTTTATTACTTCAATAAATATATTTTAGTAGATGTTTTAAAGTACTATAAATATACAAGACAAGATACTTTGTATATTGGTTTACCCTTTTAAACTTAAATTTTACTGAAATATAACTTAGAATTTTATTCATGGCGTCTAAAGGACATAATTATAAGTTAAACGTTCTTCTGGATTTACCCGCGTTTATCAGCCTAAGGTATTCCTCGTACCTCGTAGTACCTCGAGTAGAAATTTTTTCGTGTTCCTTAGAAGGACCGGATCGGATATGCCTGATCTGGACCGGATAAGGTATGTAACGCAGAAGATTTGTCTGGACCTGATCAGGAAGAGATGAGATTTCCTGATCGAGTCCAGATCAGGAAATCTCATCTCATCCTGATCAGCCGGTTCGGTCCGGCCCTTTTAAAAAACACGAATGTATATTGATTTCTTGAAAAAATTGTTCTATAAAAAAAAGCGAATTGATATTATAAATATGTTACTTAATATAACTATTATGATATTTATTTCCGTTTATTTTTTCCAATATATTATTTATTTATATTTTTGCTTTAAATATGAATTATTTTTATGTATTTTTATATTATTAATTAAATTGTATTTATTAACTTCTACTAATTAACTACTTACGACTGCTCCACTGTGTAGAAATGGACTCCCTGCTAAACTGTCCTGATAACTGTATATATACTAAGTGCGCTTAAAAACATTGATAGCGCGATTCAAGCTCAGTTCGCGTAATTTCTTTCAGGCTATCCTGATCTGGACCGGACCGGGTCCTGATCTAGTATGCCTTACCATACTTGATTATATTTTACATCAGGCTGTCCTTATCTGGACCGGACCGGGTCTTGATCCAGTATGCCTTACCATACTTGATTATATTTTACATCAGGTTATCCTTGTCTGGACCAGACCTGGTCCTGATAGAGCTTGCCGTATCTGGCATGCCTCATTCTATCCTGATCCGATCCAGATACATGATCTGGTTGAGCCTGACCTTTTTCTAATCGGGACTATGATAATCCACACCCTACACTCTCAAGATACATTCAAACCAATCTTTACTAATATTATAAAGCTGAAGACTTGTATCGGGGGTCCGAAAAACATACAAACAAGCGTCCAGATTACGGAAAAACTATGCCAGTCTAGAAATCACCCTCTCATTTAAATTTACTTAAAATACTAAACAAAGGAGGTTTTTAAAATCAAATCAGTAAATATAAACACGTAGAAATAAATACAAAACCTCTTTTGTTTTATTATATTTATTAGTACACCCCAGCTGCCAGTAACAATTGTAAGGAAAACGAGATCCATCAGTAAATAAGCGGAGATACAATCTTTATTGTTAATCAGATGACTCGCAGAGTAGATCCGTTCCAACAAAAGCTTCTAATCCACATTTTGTTTGAATAAATACCCAATGATTGATCGTATTTAGCAGATTAATCGGTGAATAATGATAATAACGTCAGAGTCAGCAGCGAGTTTTGATGTGAGTGATAAACTAATTTCAATTCTTTTAAAACAAACTGAAAAGAGAAAAGCTCGCATATGCACGGATCGGATGAAGCCCGAACAAATATGCACTCAGTCTAACGAACTTTATTCTGAACTTCAAGATTGATTGTTTGGAATAAAACTTCTTTGAAGTTGAGAGGGAGATATAAAGATATAAGTTACTGAAGATAGAAAGAGAGAGAGTTACATTTCGTTTTATTTCAGTGGTGTGGTCTAAAGCAGACTCGTTTTTTAATATGTAATGATTGATATTCAAAGAATATCATCATCATCATATCATCGAAGCCAGGAATATCGTTAAATTTCTGCGCCAAAAGTTAACTCAGATACCCCTTAGCTTCAGCCTTTTTTTTTCTTTAATATTTAAAGAGGGTTTGTTCAAGTGTTGAAGATGACACCCTCATAGAACCATCTCAAAAGCTTCAGCCTTGTAAATGTCTAGTGAACTAGTATCATTACCTTTTCAATCAACTACAAATGCCGTAGTATATGGCTATACAATTATTACAGAGGATTTGTATTGCCAACAATTGTATACCATTATAAGAATGCTAGGTGTTGGACAATTGAAATTGGTCAAATGGTCTAAACTTCTGCAACTTTAGAGAGTTTGGAAACCCTGCACAATAGACAATTGTATAATAATAGGAACTGCGATTGGAGTATGTGAGGAGAGACAATCACTTTTTCTAGAATTTAGACGATTTCCTCAAAATAAAAACATTTAATTTCAATGTGGTAGGAAAAACTTATGTCCACAATTTAATTAATTCTCGTTTTCAAAACCGACAAAAAATTTAAAAAAACATTTAAAAGATCACATATCCTATAAAATAATATCCTATAAAGTACACAAATACTTTTAACAATCACAGCAGCCTTTCGCAGTCCACTACTGAACATAGGCCTCCACAAGTTCACGGCAAAAATGGCGTGAACTTATGTGTTTTGCCCATAGTCACCACGCTGGCTGGCTTTGTTGCACCGAAGACGCTGCTGCCCGTTTTCGGTCTGGGTATTTCAAAACCAGCAGTTGGATGGTTATCCCGCCATCGGTCGGCTTTTTAAGTTCCAAAGTTGTAGTGGAACTGTGTTATCCCTTAGTCGCCTCTTACAACACCCACGGGAAGAGAGGAGTTGGCAATATTCTTTAATGCTGTAACCACAGAGCATCTTGTAACAATGGTACCAACAAATTAACATTTTCTTTCCGCAAATTTGACAATTTCTCGCAAAGAACTATTATAATTCATCCACATAAAAATGCCAATTATTAGATTAGAGACCAAATGCTTTAGATTAAATTAAAAATTTAATTTAAAAAATAAGTCCAGTCCAGCGGTGAATCATAAAGGGTTTAGCATGATAATACGTATCGTGGTCGTCGAAACGTCATACTGTTACAAAAATAGTTCTCAAGGTAAGTTACTTTTTCACTCTAATAGAACCCGCTGTCACTTTTCGTCCCTGATATTGATAATGATACCCTTCGCTTTTATACAAAATTTGGAACTTTTTACGTTAAGGCTTGGCTCATAAAAGATATTAAAAATATAACGTATTTTCTTGAATATTATAGCTTTATTTTAAGACGAAATAATTTAATAGAATACTTTTATATTTTTCTCGTGAAGGCTCACTAACTGCTTTATCTCTAGCCGAAATAATTCCTTTAATCAAAATTATCTTTAAGAAATTGTTTTTAGAGATAAGACTATTATGTATGGATACGGAAGTTCTTAATAACGATACGATTTTATTTTACATATAATAAAATTATAATTTTCTATAATATATGCAATAAATTATTAAATAAATAAATACTAAAATAAACCCTTTTGAACAAATATCTCCAACATAATTACGTCTAGTTTTGACAGGTTTCGTGTTAATTTATGTATGTTTTAACATTCGTTGCCAAAACGTGGACATTGACAAGGGCCAGTCCACAAGCTTAAAGTCGCTCAACGTGCAATGGAACGGGGGTATATTTGGGATATCTCTCAAAGTTAGGATCAGAAATGAGACTATCCGCGCGAGAACGAAGCTTCCATGATAGTGGGATGGACCAGGTATGTCCTGGAGTTAAGACTGCGTGTTGGCGAATGCAGTGAGGGACGTCCTCTGGCCCACTGAGCCTATCTACGAAAGATTGCTACTGAATGCTGAATAAGAATTGCGGAATATCGGGATGTTTGGCGCCAACTTGGGAAGGCATATGTCCAGCAGTGGACTGCGATAGGAAGAGAGAGAAAAACAAACAGATAAACTATTGAATATACAACCTTCTTGAGTTATATCTTTTTGAATATACAGTAGTACTGATCAATTTCTCTTTTATTACAGATTTAATGAACCTCAGCTGCCAGCTTCCCGTCTATTACCGTCAAAACATTTATCATAAAGAAAAAGATTACATCACCCTAAACCGACCATCGTACAATGTACTATTACACCAAATCTGTTGTCAATTATAAATAATATTACAGTTACATTACGCAATTGTGAATAAATTCTTTATTTGCGACGACACACATTTTAAAGTGAACTCGCTTGAACTTTATGATAGTTTTTACTGAGCACTCAAATTATATATTATACAATTATATAAAATATATTAAAACCATTTTCAAAAGGAAAAGCAGTCCTCCCGAGACCGTGGTTACTGTAAAGTATTCGAAACGTCGGGCATCTAAAAAACTTAACAAACCGCGATAAAATCCGAAAAAGTTATTTCAATATAATGAAAAGAAACAAAGAAATGCAAGCAAATTAAGTTAACGGTTAAATTCGATACTTTTGACAAACTCGGTAAGTACTTTCAGCCTTTAATTTATTTTTTATTGTCAACTTACTCATTTTGCCATACAAATCTCTAAGCCATAAATAAAAACCGGATGGCATCACGGACTGATAGCAACTCAATAAAATATAATAAGCCGCATTTGGTCATCGAAGTTACTAAACTTACTCTGTAAGCGAAGCTTATTCAATTTTGTTGCTCCTTTAGATGATTTTGCAATATCTTGACAATTATATTTATTACAATTTCTAATGTCGGAAATTGAAAGACGCATTTGAAGTTATTGTTTACGTATTTTTAGTCTGTTTTTCGAAAAATATTACAGGCTTTATAACCAATGATAATTACAGGTTGAATATATACGATTTTATTTCAAAGGCTTATTTCCCTATAAAAGGATTGGATTAGTGATCGTATAAGAACGGTGCTTAGATGCCAACACGCACCATTGCAGCATCGAATTGCAATGACCACTGTGCTCCTTTTTATATAACTGAGTCGGCATACAAGCGTACGGCTCACCTGATGGTAAGCGATTACCGTAGCTTATAGACGTCAACAACATCAGAAGCATCCCAAGCGCGTTGCTGACCCTATCCCCAATTCCCCCCAAGAACTCTGGTCACCTTACACACCAACAGAAATACAACACTGCTTGAAAACAGTATTATTTATCTGTGATTTCCTGTAAGGTCGAGGCACTAGCCTAGTCGGGCTGCTCATATTTTGAGCCAGCATTGTTATCCCGCCATCGCTCCGCTTCATAAATTCCAAGGTGTAATGGAACTGTGTTATCCCTTAAGTCGCCTCATACGACACCCACGGGAAGAGAGGGGGTGGCTATTTTCTTTATTGCCGCAGCCACACAGCTAACTCTATATTAATACTATCAAAATATAATTATTTGACGTCATTTCGTAATTATGGCTGAGAGCAATGCAAATTAAATTTGAACATTCGAGGTGACAACGTGGAAATTAAATCAAGAATAAAATCCATCGAATACGTAAGTAATATTACAAGATATAATCAAGGTAAAATCGAAGTGAATATATCTTATTTACTTTTAAGAATTAGTTATATAATCCTAAATGGAATCGTGGTGGCGATATCCCGAAAGAAAGTCGATTCAATTTTGAGTACGCAATTAACTATTTTAGATAACTATTTAATTACTACTATTTGAAATAAAACAGCACAGCGGGAAGCTAAGAAAGAAGAAGAAGAAGCTTTTGTTGTTCGGTTATATTTATTTATTATTATTAGAAAACTACTGAACTGACTGCAGCGTGCTTGGAGAAGGGTTAGTATATTATGTGTTGGTGATTACTTAAACTTCAGCCTGTAATATCCCACTGCTGGGCATAGGCCTCTTTTCCCATGTAGGAGAAGGATCAGAGCATAACTCACCACACTGCTCCAATGTGGGCTGGCGGATATATTTCCTACTATGAATAACGATCGCTTTCAGGTGTACATGCTAACAACCGGGACCGACGGCTTAACGTGCACTTCGAGGCACGGTGGGGAGACCCATAACGATTGCACAAATACCCAGACCACGGCAAACATTTTTATGATTAATACAAATGTTTGTCATGGTCGGGGATCGAACCCGCAACCGCCACCACAACAGCTACAAACCAGCGCTGTGACCGTTGCGCCAACGCGTCCTGATGGTGATTACTTGTCTTGTAAAAAAATATGGATCAACAGAGGTTGCTAGTTGCTATTATAAAAATTAATCCGAAATGTATGTACGCGCATAGCTTCCAGACGACTGAAATTTTATTTTGTGTAATTGTTATTGTCAGAGCAAGGTTTATACAGAAGAAAATCGAACAAAAAAGACATATTTTATAAATTTACCGACTCAGCTAGTTTTTAATATTTACAAGCTGGGTGACTTTTGTAATTCCTTGATTCTAACAAGGAATTACAAAAGTCACCCGTGGCCACAGCGTCTGCAACATCACCGAAACATCGGGAGTTTCAAACAGATTACGATAACTCCCGTAAAATCGAAAGTATATTCAAGGGAACTGTACTCAATTTTGGCTTTAAAAGTGTTCAGTATATGGACTCATCTCATAGCTTGTAATATGGGCTCACAATCAAAATATTCAAATAATTCTCAACGAAATCAACTTTATACCTCTACTTGATGTAGAGAAAAAAAATACGATAAACGCAAAATACTCACCAAACAATAGCAGTAGTAAATCGCTCAAAGCCAAACTGAATAAGTAGTAATTGGTGTCTGTACGCATAGCAGGATGGCGGATGATGACCAAGCAAACGGCGACATTGCCAATCACCCCGGTCAAGAATATAAGTAACAGGAAGACGGTGATAGGCACGATCCTGAGTAAAGGCAGCCGTCTGGGCCCCATCATACACCAGAGCATTTCCTCCTCGGTGCAGTCGAAGTAGGTTAAATTGGTACATCTCGCATACAACTCTTCTGATGTCTCGTTTGGACGAAGGAAGTCTTCCATTTTCAATATAATTGATATATCCACACTTGTAATTAGAATTGTCAATATTAGTTTTATTTTTATTTTTTAATTGTGCACAGTTTCATCACAGTTAAAAACTAAAAATTGGATTAATCCTAAAAACTTAAAGATGCTTCTATTTTTGAATTGTTTCGACGAGCAAATGTAATCACGTAGTGTATTTAGTTGTGATACACATAAATAAACTTTTGAAATAAACGTTCACGCATATTAAATATTAACCAATTAAATAAATGCCTTCAAGGTTTATTATAAATATATTTAATAAGACAGACTCAAAAATAATTTTTTAAATAACATATATTCTGAAAATTATTCCATAAAAAAAAATATTCATTTAATCCTACAACTAATATGCGTTTCAATGTTAAGGTCAAACTTTTACGACAAACGTAGACTTACGTAGCGCTACGCCGCTACGCCGCTACGTCAGCAGCGGGTCGCGACTACGAGTCGACTGACCGCACGGGACTACGACAATAACAACTATGAAAACTCTATAGGTTGTAGAAATTCAGTTATCCTTCTGAATCCTATTTATTAAAATTAAAACACTTCGGACAGATTTATTGCCATTGAACATCTGAAAGGGAATTTCCTTCTAATAAATTCAATGACGTTAAGTCAAAGATCGTCTCAAAATTCTTTACAAAATTTAAATTTCGCAAACAATTTTGATAAATGTTTTATTTGAATTTCGAATATTAATTAAACATTCGCTATGACAAATTTCTAATTTATTTATTATATTTTATTTATTTATTTATCTTTTGTATTATATTTTATTTATTTAGTTATTTTGTATTTGTGTTGAAGTACATTAATATACAAATTACGCAGAATTTAAAAAATATTTGCTTTATATTGTAAAAACTTTCAACCATTTCAGTATAGTAATACAAAAACTTCATAAACGACAATAGTCACCAGTTCGATTAAGGGTCAAAGCAAATATTTGTTTATAAGTTTTCAAATGATGATGATGTATGAATGTATATATTCTTTTTATTTCGTTTATATTCTCTATCACGCTACGAAGAAAACAAAACATAAAAAACCTTACCACAGAGACTACATTAGAACAACTTGGCGCATTAATTTTCAAGCCTCTTCCTTCTCTATCCTTCTCTCCCTATCTCTCTCTCTCCTTCCCATACAAAAAAGTTGAAATACTGGTACGGTTCGTATCCATTCAATAACAAACTTCACATACATTTAAAGGCTTAACGTACATCTACTTTGATCCCATATTCCCTTGAATATTAAATTTATTTTCCCTCGTACGTTTCGCAATAAAACTCACGTCGCATAAACGCGTTCCGACGTACCTTTGGCACTCTTTGTATTATTACTAGCTGTGTCCCTTGGCTTTACTCGCATTGAGCTCCAAGAATATGTCCAAAGTTTCATGATAATCGGTTAAGTAGTTTTCGCGTGAAATTGTAATAAACAAACCTACATTCAATTTTTAAAATATTAAGGATTAAAGGTTTAGGATTAAGGATTAAGAATACTATTAAATAGTTAAAAGTTTGTAATAATGTTAAGGTATTACTAACCTTATTCTTTAATAGTTCCATACATAAATTAGTACTACGATTGTCAGTTAACGATGACGACCACTTTGGTATATTGGCGCTCGGGCCGTGTTGCTATCTACACAATTTAATTGAATATTTTAATATAAACATATATATATTCAACATCAAAAAATCAAATATGTCTTTATTCAAACAGACTTCAAAAGCATCTTCGAATCATCATTTTACAAATTAAAATTTTAATAATTTTTAAAAATAAATCTAACACCGATTCGGAATGCAGATTCTGCAGAAAAAACCGGCAAAAAAATCTCCGATTTGGTTAGTATCTTGCATGAAATACAGCTTCAATAACAGCACAGCCGTATCACTAAAATTGATATCCTATAGGCTATTGTGAGCAAAAGAAATAATTATTCATCAATCTTTATATAAATAAAAATGAATGCTGCTAAGTGCATAACTCGAGAATGGCTCGACCAATTTGGCTATTTTTTTTTGTATATACCTCAAGGCCTACGGAAGGTTTTAATACAAAAAAAATATTTGCTATTACTTTTGACGGAACTAAGTCTGTCCGGGTAGCTAGTCTTTGTTAAACTCAAAGTGTTAGAGAAGAATGAAATATTATATAAACATTTTCATACGAGTACTAAGTTTTGTATTTAAGGTAGGATAGACTCTGTAGTGCATAGTGCTGGTAATTTCCCGATATTGAACTGTATCGAGTATACTAGAACAAACCTTTTGTCCATTCTCTTTATCAATAACAGAAATAAATGAATGATTTAAGTTGAAACGTTGCCTGTCATTAATCAACGAATTGAACCGTAATTTTGCTTTTAATTTACCCATCATAATTTTAAACTCCCTGCGTTAAGAACAAAGTGATATAATGAAAATACCGCCGTCCACACGATATTGGAATCGATCGACGTTAATATCACAACGTATGTAAATACGGTTCACATGTGCTCACATACACTAGACTGACATGGTTCTGAATCTTAAAGACCTATTTACTTATTTAGTATATATGTAAATCTTAGGCACAAGTTCTAAAACCATGTCGAACTAATCGACTATTGATGAGAGCGATGAAACTGTAGTTTAGACAGAGTTATACTTATTGTTACCTAGTTTTTTATTGGAGATTATACTCCTTAAGAAACGATTAAAGATGGTATGAAAAATATAAGGAGTGAAATTATGTGAGTTAACTGACGCTGTAACAGTGACGCTGAGAGTGGGTATAAAGCGCTTTTAGCAGTTTATATAAGATAATAACATAGCAAAAATTACCGATACGAATAGAAGATGTCTTGATTTGAGAATTTTATTATCTATATATTAATACGTGAAGCAAAAACTTTGTACCCTTTTTACGAAAAATACACGGACGGAGGAATGTGAAATTTCGCACACTTATAGTTTATTATTTATTTATTTATTTTTTATTTTTTTATACTTTATTGTACAAATTACGTTTACCACAGCCGATGGATCCAAAAAAAACCAATTACTTTTATAAAAATTTATTAATATAGTGAAATTTAAAATAAAACTTATTCTAAGTAACAATAGTGCTCGATGCTAGAGACTCTATATAATTGAATTATTATTTGTTAAAAATGTAAAAAGTAAAATATGAGAATGCTGATGATGCTCTTGATTGACGTCATATATTGTAGCGGCGACTCGTGGCGACGCGCGGTGTCAGCGATTCCCTTGTAGGCATTATACGTAACACCTCCACCCGCAGAACAGCAACTATTTTGTCAGCTTCAGAGAAAATGTTGCTGGAAGTTCATCCCGTCTAATGGTAGTTTTATCTACATCTTCATATACAGGTGTCTTAGGAGTTTGATGCTTCTCTTCATTTTCTGATTTGAAGGGCCAGCATCTATATCTTCGCCTTATTAATACAATGATAACAACTGATACACAAGATATTAGAATGTAGAATGGTATCGTTGTATGGTATAAAACAATTGATTGCGTCTTATCTATCTGTATAGGGCTTTCTATTAAAAATTTATCTTGGATGCTGTGAAGTTCGTCTAAACTAATTGTTTTAGAACCGGTGTGGGTGTAGGTAGTGGTTCGATTAATTTTGTTGTACGGGATCCTAGATAGCTTCAGCGGCTGGCCTTTTATCTCATCATTTTCATTGATGACAGTGAATTCACTAGTCCGCAGCAGGCAATTTATGGGAATGGTGACCAAATAACTTCCTTGTAGTGTATTGAATTCTTTTCTTTCACATGATAATTGCACTTTCTCTGGCTCAGGTAATGAGATGATATAATGTTGGTCGTCTAGTTTAACTATCGCTACAGTAGATAACATAACCTTCGTGAAGTGGCAAGTTTCCTTTAGATTTTGGTTAGTGATGAGCTCTTGAATGCAGTCTGGTTCTGTACGAATTTGATGACTTATATTCTGGTCACAGAGATATAATACCCTGCTATACTTCGGGCATTCAGCCTCTATGTACACAAATGCTTTCTCATTTGTTGCTATATAAGGAAAGGGAGGAATAAGGGCTAGTTGTTTTTCATTTGGAACGATAGATAATCTGTACAAGTTATATCTGTCTAGGGATATTATAGGAAATTTGTAAACTATAACTATTGTTTTATCATTATAGTAGGAACCTGGTTTAATTAAGTCATAATATTCCCGTAATTCTAAATCAGGAATTTGCTCCTTACCATATATACTTATTAACTTATCTAACATTGATTTTAATACTTCTATATCTATCATAGAATGATGAGTGCTCGATGCACGAATAAAAGCCATTATATTTTCTAACCTAACTATTTCTAGAACTAAATCCTCTACATTATTACTTATAATTCCTAATAATTGGGCAAACTGTGCTGACTGGACTAAACTATTGTCTCTACGCGAATTTACTTCTAAAAGAAATTCTAATGTGTTATTAATTTTTTCTTGATTTATGGTTAACTGGTCTAAAATGCTTTTATGTTTTAACATCCATTCTTTACTAAGACTAATATGACTATTGAATTCTGAAATAATTTTATTCTCGTTATTTTGCAGTATTTGAATAGCCTCATTGTACTTTTGAGCATCAAGATAGTCTAAATTACCTGTAATACTTTTTATTAATGACCCAAGGCTATCTACAAGACCTCTTTTAACTCTTAAAGGTTCTAAGGATTTAACTTGACTTAATACCTTGTTAAGCTTGTCTGTAAGATAATTAATCTGGTACTCGTAAAGAATGTAAGTTTCATTGTTCAGTCTAGTCTTGAATATGTTAAGTTGTGTCTGTACAGAATATATTTTATCTTCAATGTCAGTTAGTTTTACATACTGTATAAAGGAGTGATAATGTGATATTAGTCTGGTCGGTCCCAATTTGTAGGGTAAAAGTCCAGGTCCGTCAGCTAAGCTTTCAAGTCTTATGGTTTGAGGATGCGACACGTGTATTGTCAGCAATAGCAGAATCCTGCAACAATTGATTACTTTTAGGTACACGTTTTAGACGCGATTTAGCTACGGGGCCTCGCTTTTTCGAAGTGTATATATGGATTGGTAAATCAGCTAAGACTGTGTCCTGTGTGTATCGTGGTGCTAACTTCTGTCGGCTAGCTATAGGGTTTTTGATAAAAACTCGTTGGTCAGGCTGGTATTTTACTTCGGGTTCTCGATTTCTATTCCTATTATTCATTAAATTTGTACGATCTACAATAGTGGATTCGTTAATTACCTCATATACGGTTTTCATCTGGTCACGGTGTGTAAGGATATATTGTTGCATTAAATGTTCCGTCAAGTCTATGTCTAAGGGGTCTCTGGGGTCGAAATGTCCTCTAATTATGTCATGGGGTCTACACTTAGTAAAGCTATGTATGGAACTGTTGTAAGCTAGTATCGCGTAAGGCATTTGATTTACAGTGGGTTCATCTTTTTGTTTCAATCGGAGTATGCGTAAATGTTCTAATAAGGTTGAATGGAATCTTTCTACAATGCCATTGTCATTTGGGGAATTAGCTAAAGTTCTGTGGTGGTTAATTTTGTGTAGTCTTACAAATTCGTTAAAAAGTTGGTTTGTAAATTCAGTTCCATTGTCAGTAACTATAGTCAGGGGTAGTCCGTGGTGAGTACAGTAAATCAATAGTCCTTGTAAAATACTGATTGCTGTACCGTCACGTAAATGATAAGCTTGACCGTATTTTGAGAAGGAGTCTACAAATGTCAAATACTTCTCGTTCTGAGCAGTGAATATATCCATGTGTACCATCTCTAAAGGTTTGGTTGCTGGCGGTACAATATTAAATATTGGTCTTATGGGGTTTCTGTCGTATTTTGTCTGTCCACATACAGTACATTCATTAACGTATTTGGTAATCTCCTCTTTCATCTTAGGCCAATAATAGCGACGAGATAAAGCCAAGTAACATTCATTAATGCCTCTATGGTTTGTCTTTCCTTCGTGATAATGTTTAAGTATCTCTTGTTGCCTTAAATATTCCTTTACGTCTTCTAGCTCGGTTTTTGCCAAAACTAGATTCATAGAGGAATTTTTAAAATTTCTCTGGAGTATTGGTAAAATTGAATACATGCCTAGGGGTGGTGAGATCTTAAGGGCGGTTTTTACTTTAGGATTAACGTATTCTTTAATAGCATTAACAACGTCTTGTTCTAAGGAGGATTCTGAAACTTGTATGTGAGTCCGTGTGTGAGTGTCAAACGGTTTTGTTACGGTTGTACGTCGTTTAATGTCACCTACTATAGTGAAACAGATCTGTCTATGGAATTTATTAAGGGGCTCGTCAGTAATTGGTATCTCAAGTATGGGGTTTTCGCTAGATGTATGTATGGTAGTAGTTGAGGATCCTGATGGTTCGGGTATGATGGATAAATCGATTCCACATTCTTTTAAAAGAGATTCAGTCTCTTCGTTATTTACTTGAACTCGCGACAAAGCGTCTGCATTGGTGTTACATTTTCCTTTTTTATAGATAATGGTATAGTCGTATTCGCTAAGTTTAAGTCGCCATCGAGTAAGTCGAGAGTTGGGTTCCTTTAAGTTCATAATCCATTGGAGGGGTTTATGATCGGTAAGAATTTTAAATTTACGGCCAAATAAGTAGGGTCTAAAATACTTAGTAGCCCATACTATGGCTAAGAGTTCTTTTTCAATTGTGCTATAATTTAACTCACTATCATTTAAAGTTCTGGACGCGTAACAGATAGGCTTATCAGAACCTATTGGACCTTGAGAGAGAACAGCACCTATAGCTACATTTGAGGCGTCGGTTGTCAAAATGAAGTCCTTTGTAAAGTCTGGATACTGTAATATGGGGTCGTTTGTCAGAAGAGTCTTACATTTTTCGAAACAGTTAACGTACTCGGAATCTAATATAATCTTATTGGATTTCTTAAGGCATTTAGTCATGGGTTTAGTTAAGCGTGCAAAGTCGGGAATAAATTCTCTATAGTATCCTAGAAGTCCTAAAAATTGTTTTATTTCTTTCGTGGTTTTGGGCAAAGGATAATTTTCAATAGCTTTAATCTTATCTGGGTTTGGTTTTATACCATCTCTACTAATTATATGACCAAGATATGCAGTTTCTAACTTTAAAAACTCGGATTTGTCCATTTGTATTTTAAAATTAAACTCTCTTAATCTACTGAAAACTTTTTCAAGATTTATCATGTGTTCTTGAAGTGATGTACTGAATACTATAATGTCATCTAGATAAACTAAGCATATTTCATTTTGAAGTCCTCGAAGTACGTTATCCATTACTCTTTGGAATGTTGATGGAGAGTTCTTTAAGCCCATGGGCATACGTAGAAATTCAAAATGCCCATGTTCGACATTGAAAGCTGTTTTTGAGATGTCATCAGGGTTCATCTCTACTTGATAAAACCCTGAAGCTAGGTCTAGGGTGGTAAAATATTGGCATCTACCTAACTTATCTAGTACGTCTGTTATGTTGGGAATAGGATATTTGTCGTCAATAGTCTTGTCATTTAATTTACGAAAGTCTACTACAATTCTCCACTTCTGCCTACCGGAAGCGTCTGCCTTCTTAGGGACAACCCAGATCGGTGAGCTCCATGCTGAGCCCGAGGGTCGTATAATACCCTGTTCTAGCATCTTGGTTATCTGGTCCCTAACTTCCTGTCTATGTATGTAGGGGTATCGATAACTTTTAGTGTAGACGGGAATTTCGTCATGGGTCCTAATATGGTGTTTGATTTTATTAGTAAATGTAAGGGGTTCTCCTTCTATATAAAACACGTCAGCGTACTGTGAACATAAGTTTTGTAAATTAACTCGTTCCTCAGCATTTAGATGGTCAGTACGAAGTCTCGCTAATACGTCCTTAACGCGTTTCGGGTCTTGTTCGGTACGCGTGCACTCGATATTACACATGTCTAGTTGAACTGGCTGGTCACACAAAAAGGTCACATCATCATTTGTCGGGTTTTTAACTTCAACTATACTAGTCCTGTCGGTCACAGTCGTAATACAGTCATGAATGATACAGTTAAACAAAATTTGTGAAGGTATATACACTTCACCATCGGGATGACAGATAGGGATATTAACTAAGCGAGTAGAATTGGCGGGAATAATTATTTCAGAGCTGGGTTTTCTACATTGATAACGTAGTAGTGGTATGCTAGCACTCTCAGTAAACAGTATATTATGTTTAAGGTCTATTTTACAGTTTTCTAATAAGTCTAACCCTATTAAACCATCAAAGTAATTATGAAATTTATATATAAATAACTTCATATTACTTTGTATATTAAATTCTGGAAAACTAGGTATAGTTATTGAATAGTCATGAACACTAGTTACTCGTGAATTAGTTACTTCGAAAGGATCAAAATTTTTAGTTATATACGGATAGAATTTTTCTACAGCTTCGGGGCTTATAAATGATTGATTTGCGCCGGTATCTATGAGGAATCTAAGAGGTGGATTACGAATCTGTATAAAAGGTAATTATTTTTTTGAATGCAAATTTAATTCTATCTTGGTTTTGAATCGCGGGAATCCTTCGTAAAATCCTGCTCCTTTTGACTTGTAGAAGGTTGTGGGGGTTCTTTATTGTTATTAGAAGGTGAGTTGTAGTCTTGAGAGTCGATGTCATAAGGGTACTCGTAGGGGGTATGAATAGTATTTTGATAGTCATGATAATTATAATCACTGTACGAATCAGTATAGTCGGTATAGTATTGGTCGTAGTAGTAGTCTGGGTAACAATTATAGTCGTCATAAGTCTCATTAAAGTTAACTTCTTTTGATTTAAAGTAATTCGATGGAGGAGGGTTTCCAAATCTCTGCCAGTCATGTCCAGGGATTCTAGGTGGTAATGGCTTAGGAACAAAGTGACTGACTCCACTCATAGGCTTCACATTAAAATTGTGTGGGGGATTTGATCGGGGCGGTAAACGAAACACATTACTCTGGGGGTTGTAATTCGGTGGCGGTGCGCGAAACATTTGCTGGGTTCGACTAGGGAAACGATTCTGTTGATTATTGAATTTAAAAGCTTGGGGCTGTGCAACAGGAGAGTTAAATTTAAAACCTTGGGGTTGTGGCTGGTAATAACGCGGTCCAACTGGAACGGGCCAGTTAGGTACGGGTCGCATAGCGCTGGGAGTATTTAATACTATATTATGAGACGTAGCTTTAGACGTATTCTGAGTATTAAATTTAGGAGGATCATTACGCTGCTGTAAATACATTATATTTAGTTCTTCTTGAACAAATTCTAAAGCCTTTTCGATCGTTTCCGGACGCATGCAACGGATACGTGAACCTAGGGGTTCTTTTAACCCACGTACGAAAGCCTGCATTGTAACTTTTTTATATAGTGTCCGCTTAGCTTCAATTGTCGTCTGTAAGCTCTCATGTAAAGTTACGTATGTCATTATGGTGCTGAACAAGGTCTGACATTGATCATAAAATTCCTGAGGGGATTTATTACCCTGTGTAGCCAAGGAGAGGTCATTGTACAAAGCCGTTTCATCTCTTTGATCAGAAAAATTGTTAATTAATGCTGATCTTATTCCAGTCCAGGTTTCAGGGATGCCGTTGGAATTAATAGTTGACGCGGCGGACCCTGTTATTTTATTCAGTATACCGTTTAAAAGACATAAATTACTTAACTCGCTACCTGGCTCGGCGCTCGCATATTGTAAAACTATTTGATCACATATATTTATAAATCTAGTTAATATATTCGGGTTACCATCAAACTCTGGCACTAGGCGTAAGGCCTTAAAAATTACGTCGGGATCGTATGACATATTTGAATTAAATGAAATATTTAAATTAAAATCTAATTTATTATTTATATTTCTATGACTATCTAATATATAACGGCGAGCCTGACGTGATGCAGATTGCCGGGGAAAAGGCTTTTCGTGATGAAAAATCTTGAGGATAAAATATCTTAGGATAAAAGGAAGCAACACGAGAAAGATTCAAGTGTAACTCACATGTGTTTCATCTCTGGCTCTTCTTGGTGAATCGATGCCTGGATTCTCCACACGGCTTGGCAGCTCCGTAGATTCTGGATACTCGTAGCGTGACTTGATAGCCACCGGGCGACTCGTGAACGTGAAATCGATATGAGAATATTCTAATGCTCGCGAACTGACCCGCGAGTATCCTACCGACTGCGCCAATTAAGTTTACCACAGCCGATGGATCCAAAAAAAACCAATTACTTTTATAAAAATTTATTAATATAGTGAAATTTAAAATAAAACTTATTCTAAGTAACAATAGTGCTCGATGCTAGAGACTCTATATAATTGAATTATTATTTGTTAAAAATGTAAAAAGTAAAATATGAGAATGCTGATGATGCTCTTGATTGACGTCATATATTGTAGCGGCGACTCGTGGCGACGCGCGGTGTCAGCGATTCCCTTGTAGGCATTATACGTAACATACACCACAAATATATTGCAAACAAAGCATAAATATAGTTACAGACAGTGAAGTACAATGGGCGGACTTATGGCTAATTAGCCATTTCTTCCAGACAACCCATATATACCGTTTATATAGAGAAGGAGTGCACAATGTTATTTTTTTTTAATTATGCTTAAAAATACATTAAATCAATAAATAAAATATTACATACACAACCATGTATTTGACACACACACACACATATACTCTTTTATTTATTGTTAAAGTCTATGCTTAAATTATGTTCGAATTTCGACCACTGTGCGACCACTAGTAATTATAATTTGATTACTATATTAAGGAGTAAAACCCAATCTTGTGTCGGGGTGTAACACACACGGTATTTTAAAAGAATATGTTATTATACTAACAGTCATTTGTTACTGTTTATCATAGTTTATTTGTTCAAATATTTATTTCCGGTTTGGATGTCTGTCGTTGTGTGTCTCCCCACCATGCCTCGGAGAGCACGTTAAGCCGTCGATCCCGCTTGTTATCATAAATACCTGATGGCGAACGTTCCTCATAGTACGGAACATATCCGCCAACCCATGACCTATGTCCAGGACCAGAATGTAACAGGATGAATGCATCATAGTAGACTTATTCTTAAAAGTATTTGTCGTACCACTTGCTCAAAAAAGTGACATTCTATGCCACAAAAAGCGAACATAACAATAGTCATTTTTAATCTGTTAAAAACAGGGAAACAAAATTGTACTGAATTTCATTCATCCTCCAGGGGGAGAATGTGATTTAAATTTGGAATACTTACCGAAATTTATACTGAGCTACATCTGTGTTTACACCATTGAGTTTGTATATAAAGCATTATACATCTTTTTGAAAAAGGAATACGCATTTATTAAGCAGTTATGATTATTAAATAAAATTACGAAAACCGACGAGGTCGTATTGGAGCTCTGATGGAGTAGCTGATGGTTATATCGAAAGCTCAATGGTGAATAAAGCCATATTAAGCAGTCATATTAACAAAAATATAAAATTTTACCATCAGAGCTACAACCGTCAACTTCAGGCACCTTATCTTCGTCCGTAACTCACGATGCACCACCACTATCTCCGACGTATACTATCTACAATGAAACGTAAGTTGCTCAGACGCAAGAACAGAGCAATACTCAAATCAACTAATCAACAATTATTACAGCCTATATAGTCCACTGCTGGACATAGGCCTCCACAAGTTTACGCCAAAAATAACGTGAACTCATGTGCTTTGCCCATAGTCACCACGCTGGGCAGGCGGGTTGGTGACCGCAGTACTGGCTTTGTCGCGCCGAAGACGCTGCTGCCCGTCTTCGGCCTGTGTATTTCAAAACCAGCAGTTGGATGGTTATCCCGCCACCGGTCGGCTTTTTAAGTTCCAAGGTGGTAGCGGAACTGTGTTATCCTTTAGTCGCCTCTTACGACACCCACAGGAAGAGAGGGGGTGGCTATATTCTTGAGTACCGTAGCCACACAGTACGACGTAATCAACAATAAATGTACCAAACAAAAATGTAACTCTCTCTATCAATAATTGGACCAATGTTTCGAATGTTAACTTTTACTTTTAATTGTCATTATTTTTAATAATTGCTTATCTCATATTAATATTGTGTTAATTTTTTTCGAAAATGGTACGAAAAGCAGAGTATTTTCCTCGGTGATAAAGCTGTCTTAGTCTTGGGTGAACTTAAATCCCTCGCTACACTCAGGACTCGTCGTAAATCACAAGCGAATCATCCGCGACAAAAGACACTGCTTTATCCCCTTGGTTAATAATCTACTATTAAAACCTAACCAATAAATATAAATAAAATATGAAACTGATTAAACTTTGCCGATCATGCTAACTCTACATTCGACGCGTTCAAATATTGGTAAAGTATGAACACGTCCATAAAAACAAGCAATTAATGTAAATCCGCGTGAACGTACCATTAAAACTTTTATAAAATAACTGTTGCAGAATTTAGGCAAATTCCAACGTTGAACAACCCATTAATTTACTAGGCCAGCGGGTTAAGAGCGCGTAGTTAAATTATAAACTATGTTTGAGCGAATAAATGGTTTTACATGAGAGATGTGCTTGAGTTTTAAAAAAAAAATGGATTTGTATCAATGATTACAGCCTATACAGTCCACTGCTGGACATAGGCCTCCACAAGTTTACGCCAAAAATAACGTGAACTCATGTGTTTTGCCCATAGTCACCACGCTGGGCAGGCGGGTTGGTGACCGCAGTACTGGCTTTGTCGCACCGAAGACGCTGCTGCCCGTCTTCGGCCTGTGTATTTCAAAGCCAGCAGTTGGATGGTTATCCCGCCATCGGTCGGCTTCTTAAGTTCCAAGGTGGTTGTGGAACCTTGTTATCCCTTAGTCGCCTCTTACGACACCCACGGGAAGAGAGGGGTGGCTAAATTCTTTAGTGCCGTAGCCACACAGCACATGTTGCACAGGAATGTTTTTGTATACTTAGAAATAATTTGATGCAATAATAAAAAATTTGGAAAAATCTATAACTGCACGCCTCCACGCTCGTCTTCATAAGTACTGTTTACGAGTTATACCTAGCAGCGCCCTCTAGTAGCTTGTTTCTGAACTAATTTAAAGGATTTAGTAGTAGCAGATAATCACAGATAACTCTGATTCTATTATATTATGATGAAACATAAAAATATTTATTATAAAAAATTTAGGATTTTTAGCCTTCATATTCAATAGGCTTCTTTTTAATAGTTTCCTGTCATAATAAAAAACATCTTATTTTGTCAATTGGTTCACGCATTATTTTGCTATTATCAAATACCAATCGCGAAAACGTTGACGTCCAACATATTTTTAATCGATTCCTTTTACTATAATAATATTTAAAAAGACTTCAAATTATATTTAATTTATAGTTCAATGTGTATTATATATAAAAATGTGTGTATAATAGCGTATTAATCATTATTATAAAAAAATATAGAGGTAAGAATAAGCGCTTCCCGTATCAATAGTATATTTATTTGTATATAATCAAGGGCGCTTACAATATATAGTAAAGTTTTTAGTTGAAAGTCACCAACCACCAACAACGTTACTAAAGTCATAGCTTGGCTGTTTGCAAACGAGGGTGGGGACTGGCTCCTAACTAGAAAACTGTGCTTAGGAAAAAAACACGAAGTAATTGGCCTATTGGTGCAGTATGCAGTGGCCCTGTTTCCTACTCCTAGGGTTTAGTTACCTAAAAAACAGACGACCGTGTGTATATTAAAAAATTTACATTGATACATGATGACGCATGGACCATTCGATAGACTGACTAAAGGCCGTTGCATATATAACTTGTTTTGTCTGGACGGAACGTGGCCGAAAGTTCAGTAGTCAGTAGTTAGGACCTTCAGTAGTCAAAACCGTGTAATCATTAACACACGCCACCGAACTACAACAATTATAAAACAACAACTAGTCCAACTATGACAATTAATAGAGCGTCGTTTGTCACGCTATGTCACGTCAAATGAAATGTTTCGTTTGTCAAGCGACGAGTGGCGCGTCAATATGAAAACCTTTGTGTAGGGCTTAAAGTTCTATAAATAAATTGCGTTGAACTATTTTCAGGTTCTTCGAAATTGTAATAAATGTCGAAGTATTTGTAAACAGTAATAGGTATTCTGGTTATTCAGAAAGTTACATCAAATATTATCATTTAGCACAGATAGTAAACTAATAATGTTTAAAAAGTTAATATTAGTTATGATGCAATCCAAAAATCCCCTTACAACACCAGAAGTGACAGAAGAACACACGCGTTGCCGACCCTATTCATCATATCAAAAATTTCGATCTAGCGAGTACATCGTTCCATAGCTTAATTGGCTAGAGAACCGACACGGTCAGTCGGAGATGCAGGTTCGATCCCCGCTGGAACGTTCGATTTTTGATATGATATTAAAAAAATAAAAAAATGTTTATAAAATATATACATTATGTTTATTATTCAACCAGTTTATTTACAAAAAGTCAGTCAAATAGAAGCCATAGTTTAGCCACAAGATAGTTCTTTCATTCTACATAATAAGTAACAGTCACGTTAAAAATACACATATGTGAAAAATAACACAAAACAACAAAAAATAACACGAAATAATAATAAAAAATTATAATAAGAATAGTATAGTAACGTAAAATAATTTTCGACTAATCATAAAATAAATAAAAAACAAACAAATGTATGCAATTTCTACCAACTCATATCACTTCCAATTCTAATCATTCTATGCTTTTCATATAAAACTAGTTATCAACAACAGTACAAAGTATTCACAGATACCCTTTGTTTCGCCGCACGTCACTTTACGATTTTAGTTGTAAATTAAATTTAATGTTTTCATTTAGTTATTTATTTATTTATTTACAGAAAAAAAAGATACAAGCTATGTGATAAACAGTGCAGCAAAAACGATGAACAGTTTAACAGTGCACTGTGTTTCTAAAGTAATAAAACTAAAGTACATACAATATTATATACTAACATAAAAATATGATATAAAGCTATACAAATAATAGATTATACTACATGTGAATATAATTGGAAAGAAAAAAATTTAACATTAAGTGGTTTAAGAATAATATTAATCATAATAAAAATAATAAATGCGGCCATGTCAATATTTCTCTATATGTTGGTCTAAAAGAATTTTTTGTTTTTATAGTTGTTTTTTTTTTAATTTATTTTTTAAATTCGATGGTGTATATAAGTGAATATTGTATTCTTTTTGAGAATAAAGTTTCTTCAAACCCACAATCTCGTGTATGGAATTCACGTAACATCATTAGGCGGCATAATATGCGGCGTTCCTTCCGATATCGATTCCTATAATTTATTTTATTACCATCAGCTTTTTCTTCGTATTTTTAAGCGTATTCACTTCTTTTTCCATTTACTATGTAAATGAATTGCGCGAAATTTTATTCTTCACCTTTCAATTGAATAATTATTATCGTTATTCGTGAATATTCTTTAATCTCATCATCATCATATTTTAATCTATATATAAATGAATGTTTGTCTGTATATCCTTTATAGAATGGTAAACTATGCATTTGATCATGTCATGATCTTCAGCAGTATTGTGCATGAGCCCACAAAGGTTTCTGAGTTGGTACGGCCAAAAAAAATCGTAGCAACGCGCGCAGGGTACAGTTAGTTCGTTATAAAAACAGTCGTACCAATAATTATTTATTTATTTATTGCCATATACAAACTACCATTACAGGTTCATTACCTAATGCGATAGCACACGCTAAATATTTTAAGGTTAAAGAACTTTATTCTCAAAAAAACAATGTCACTTACATGAGAACAATACACTACAATAAAAGTAAAACATACATATCGTCGTCTTATAAATCCTAGTGCTCAGTTAACGAATAGTTTAAATGGTTTCTTCTAACGATAAAGTGTTATTGAGAATATATTGCGAAAGCCGAGATTTAAATTCGTTAACTGAGCTTACATCTTTTATTAGACAAGGTAATTTGTTGTAAAGCTGTGCTCCTTCGAATGTGATATCCCTTTTGGCAAATTTCGTCCTAGTCTTAGGCAGAACCAATAAGCTGGATCGTCGATTACTGCGCTTCGTGATACGTTTTATAAAGGACAAATTTGAACGAATAGATTTACTGGTAATTTTTTTTTATTAAAATATTTTAACAAAATAATCACTGACCATAACATATAACAAACGAAGCAGCCCTTGTGAATTCATTCAGAGTATCACAGTCTAATCTTTATCTATTATTTTTATAACTACTTACAATATAAAAAATAAATACATATTGTTTTCTAATTTTACGCCAACTTCACTCATTATAATAAAACAACTTATTCGTTCTTTATCGCGGTCCTCCCGTGACCACAGTCGCTGTAAAGTATCCGAAACATCGAGCATTTAAAAAACTTAATATACCTCAGTAAAATCCTAAAAATTTGTTTCTTAATAATAAATAAATACATAAATACAATTGATAGTCATAAACATAAAATCTGATTTAAAACACACTATTACGAAAACTACAGAGTAAAACTTTCAATTCCTCTTAACTTCCAGGCCTTTCCAACCGATCTAAATAGTCAACAACGACGTAAAATGTGGCTTCTAAAACGTGGCTACTCTCGCTTGAGTGGCACACCGAAATCACCGTACATCGGCGAACATGATCTGGGAGGTCCGGAGAGTGTTTTGATCTCCACCTCGCGCGAGATCAGAGCACATCCGCTATGTAACGGTTAAACGTGTTTTCCTACTATCGGCATGCCTGCGTGGATAAAATATTTAAATCAAAGTGGACTTATGGACTAATTGTGGCTATATAATATAAACGTGCTGTGTGGCTACGGCACTAAAGAATTTAGCCACCCCCTCTCTTCCCGTGGGTGTCGTAAGAGGCGACTAAGGGATAACAAGATTCCACAACCACCTTGGAACTTAAGAAGCCGACCGATGGCGGGATAACCATCCAACTGCTGGCTTTGAAATACACAGGCCGAAGACGGGCAGCAGCGTCTTCGGTGCGACAAAGCCAGTACTGCGGTCACCAACCCGCCTGCCCAGCGTGGTGACTCCATAGTCACCACGCTGGGCAGGCGGGCCACGCGGGCAAAACACATGAGTTCACGTTATTTTTGGCGTAAACTTGTGGAGGCCTATGTCCAGCAGTGGACTGTATAGGCTGTAATGAATATAAACTATTACGGTTTTATTCGGTGTATTAAAAATTCTTTAATATTTCCACTAAATTATTATTTTAAAGTTAAAAGACAAAAATAACATACATGGAGAAAATTCTAATATATAAAATTCTCGTGCCGCGGTTTTTGTTACCAAACTCCTCCGAAATGGCTGGACCGATTTTTATGAAACGTGCATATTGGGTAGGTTTGAGGATCAGCCAACATTTATTTTTCATACCTCTAAGTTAAGTAGGTATAAGTAGGTGGAGGGATTTAAGGGGGGTTAATAATATATACGGCAAAACAACGATTGCCGGGTCGGCTAGTATACACTATAATATAAAAATGCAAACTGTTATTTTAGCGACGTATATTTAAAGAAATATTTATATAAATACAAATGATGTTTAATGTTAAAGGTTCTATATATATATATATATATATATATATATATATATATATATATATATATATATATATATATATATATATATATATATATATATATATATCTTTTAGTACACTTTATAAAGAAGGGAGTTCAAGTTTCTAGTTATTTCTTTTTATTTTATTAGTAATTTTGTTTAGGATAAAAAAGAAATCCTACAGAAACTTAATCTTCTTTTTCAACAACTCACAAAATCAACTTACACTTAAGCAAAGCTTATACCATAAGAAACTACAATGACTCACCCACAACAAATCGCACTCAGATTCCAAGACGGCGAGAGAATCCAACACAAAAAAGAAAAGAGCCGCAAACACTCGCCCTGAGGCTTATATACCGCAAACCCAGCGCGTCGCGATACCACTACCCCCTAAGGTGAACCGCGACGTAATACAATACAAGGGTATTCCAAAAATGAAATCAGTCGCCTAGAAAAAGTAAATAGCAACGCTAATGCATAACTGTGCTATTATACATCAGCAGGAACGAAACCAGGCGCTATTAAAATATATGCTACAAACTAAAATGTGTTTTAAGTACGAGTAACACACTGTCAACACATATACTCATTAAATAGCTTTTTTAAATGTGTATTGTGTTGAAAAATGTATAGAACTACAGTACTTTATATATAATAGCTATGCCTGAGCGAATAATTCGCACTAAATACCTAAGTATAATAATTATCACTTTATAAAATTAAAAAAAAGTGATACAAACAAATACAAATACGTGAGTTGATTTGAAATTGAACAAAAAATTTACCGACCGTCAATCATGTTGACGTTGTTTCAAAATTAAAGCCGTCATATACATAATTTTAATCATTAATTAATTTACAAAAACAAAAGCGATAGTAATTTTTTTTGTTGTTGACGCCGGTAGAGCAAGCATTTATCTATAAAATGATATATAACTAGCCGACCCGTGCCCCCTTCGTTGGGCGTTAATTGTTTTTGTGATGCAAATAAAGTTTCCATCTCGCTCGTATTTCTCCAACTTGACATACATATACTATTATTTTTCGCTGAATTTTTTGTTCGAAAACAATAAAATATAGCCTATATCTCCTGAATAGTGTAGCTTTTTGTTAGTGAAAGAATTTTCATGATCGGATCAGCATTTGCGAAGATTACCTATTATTTGTAGGGATAAACAAACAAAGTTAGAAATTTTACCTCTTTATAATATTAGTATAGATTTATGTGTAGTCATTGTGAGGTTTTTTCTAAAAAGGGAAGCAAACATCTTAACTACTACTACTATTATATCCATATGGCCAGTTTCGGTGCGGGGAATGATGAAGCAGAAAATACCCCATTAGCGTCCCATTGTTGAACGAAACCTCCCCCATGAGACATCTATAAATTATTTAAGTCAGTTAAATTATATATCAAAAAAGTTTTGGATTTAAGTTCTCTATACTACACTGCTAGTCATAAACTCCCTAGTGGGAGTAAGTACTGTCATCAGGCTTCAACTATTCTCCGAAGAAATCGCAAAACTCAAAAACAAATATTCCCAGAAGAGGAATATTCACTCCGAGAAGGAATCTCAAACTCTCCCATTTGATCCAATAAATCAATTTATATACTTAAACTAGGCGACTCAGCAGACGTTGTCTTGCCGCTAAACGCTATTTAAAAATAGGGGTTGGTGGTAGAAGGGTGAAAATTTAGGGTTGTATGTATTTTTAACGCCAAATCATAATAAAATATAAAATAAATAATTTATCTAAAAATAAAAAATTGTGTGAACTACCCTTAACATTTAGAGAGATGAAAAATAGATGTTGTTCGATTCTCAGACCTACCCGATATGCACACAAAATTTCATGAGAATCGGTCAAGCTGTTTCGGAGGAGTTTAACTACAAACACCGCGACACGAGAATTTTATATATTAGATAACATAACATCACCTTCCCAATCTCATCAAACGCAAGACGTCAATATCGAGTGTCATAAGAACCCACGTATTACCGTCATACATATTTATGTGTCGTGAGATGAGATTCGAGTGTCACGTCAGATTAAGGTCATCGAACTGATGGGTTCGATTCATTGGAATATTTGGTTTAATACGTGATGTATCTGGAGTATATTTAGTGCCAAATGTCAATTAGTTTAATTTACATTAGAAAAAACAACGCCTCTGGTGTAGTGGTGAGAGTAGTCGCCTAAAACACCGACGGTTCGCGGGTTCGAATCACCTCGGGATGGATATTTGTATTTGTAAAAATATTCCTTTTCGGTTTGGATGTCTGACCTTGTGGGGTCACCTCACCGAAGTTACACATATTAAGCCGTCGGTCCCGATTGTTATCATAATTACCTAATAGCGATTGTCATTCACAGTAGGGAAAATATCCACCAACCAGCAGTGGAGCAGCGTGGTGGATTAAGCTCCAATCCCTCTCCTACTCGGAGAAAGAGGCCTACATTCAGCAGTAGAATGATACAGGTTAAATGCATACATTAAGAACAGATTTAAGCCTACCTTACAAACAGACGACCTTGTGTATATAATACAATATTTATTCATAACTAGCTGATGCAGCAAACTTCATATCTCGCAATCTTTCAAACGCATGAAGATAAAAAAACTTTATAATACAAATTTGACATTAAAAAAAATACAAAGAATCTTGATTAGTTACTTGTACCTACTGTTATTATTTTATAACTACCTAAAAGATAATATAGCCACCCCCTCTGTTCCCGTGGGTGTCGTAAGAGGCAACAGATAACACAGTTCTACTACCACCTCGGAACTTAAAAATTCGACCGATGGCGGGATAACCATAAAACAATTACATGCCAGAGGCGATATTTTAAACAAGAAAATTACGCAAATATTTTTAACAAATCACAGTAGAAATTTACAATAAATTATATTTTTTTTATATCACTAGGTCGGCAAACAAACGTAAGTACGTCTCATCTGATGGAAAGCGATTACCGTAGCTTATAGGCGTCTGCAATACCAGAAATATCGCGAGCGCGTTGCCGACCCAACCCCAGATTCTCCCAAGGAGCTCTAGTCACATTACTCACCACAGGAACAGAACATTGCTTGAAAGCAGTGATACTTAGCTATGATCTTCTGTTACGTCGACTTGACTCCCCAGTCGGGCTGCTCCGAAATTTGAGCAGGATATTTCATGTTGTGCGTTACCTAAGTTTTAAATAAAGAGATTGGGCCAACTGTTTTAATTTGTAAAATGACGATTCGAAAGTGCTCTTGAAGCCTATTCGAATAAAGCTGTTTTTGATTTTCATTTTGATTTTGTTCTCAACTTTACGTTTTAATCACACATAAAGAGATTCATTTTTCAATTTATATATATCATCATCATCATCATCATTCATCATTTCAGCCTATCGCAGTCCAATGTTGGCACTACTGGATGTAAGCTTCCACAAATTCACGCCATAAATGTCGCGAACTCATGTGTTATGCCCATAGTCACCACGCTGGGTGGGCGGGTTGATGACCGTAGGGCTAGCTTTGCCGCACCAAAGATGCTGCAGCCCGTCTTCGGCCTGTGTGTTTGGAGACCAGCAGTTATATAGATAGATATTTTTATTTTTGACGACGCGTCGCGTACTGGATCTGCTCGTACAAAGATATTTTTACGACGTGGACACAAGCGACAGGTTTATAGAGGCTTGTCGAGTACATAAAATATGATTTTAGACGTCTAACGAGTTTCTTAAAACCCTTTGTGTTTAAACTACTGGTTCTGTTTGACTGTATATTATATTGATGTAGTATATGTGGTTAAATTTCATGCTACTTGCTCGCGCTAATCTCAAGAAATACTCAAATCTCAAGAAAAATTATTTCTGCGTTGGATATCCCATTTACCGAAGAAGGTTTGAGGTAATTTTTACCTTGATTTACCTCATGTGAAACCCCAGAGGCACAGCTAGTCTATAATTTTATAATACACAATATTACTAAAATACTATGACTCCTATCATAGAAATTACTCAAAGAATACCAACGCAACAATAGGTATTACTCTAGTAAGCAGCTTACTTGAGATTTGTTATTCTTCTGTTTGAAATGTTTTTCGGAGAAACCGACGCGAGTGGCTTAAGTCTGACATGATCGCTTTGGTACAGCGATTGACAAGCAATTACGACAATTTGAACACAAGAAAAGTAAAATGCTTCTGGTGTTGCAGGTGTCTATAAGCTACGGTAATCGCTTACCATCAGGTGAGCCGTATGCTTGTTTGCCGACCTAGTGACATAAAAAAAAAAAAAAATATGTGTTTGTTTAAAGGTTTCGTATAAAGGTTAACGAAATATCTTTACAGCACATTTCTTCTAATGAAAGCAATGAATGGGATGTACATATCTACATAGCCCATATATACTAAATATATACTAGATATATACATACTCGTAGTTAAACAAGCAATTCTCCTTTCCATAACACTAACATTATGACAATACAGCTTATGTTTTGGTGTGTTATTATTATTAAGTAACCATAAACACACGCACACACAAACAAAAACACACAAGCATACACTTTCATACTCGCACACATGTAACTAACACACACTATTTGATTTATAAGAAGGATGACTACATTGGTAGTTGATATCAATCTCTATATTTCTGTCATTAACAAAATTCATATGCCCGAAAGCCACGCAGTAGTCACTTATCGAAATAACAATAGATTTAATAGACAATTTTGTAGATATCATCATTAAATTACGTTTTATTATTACTAACAACGTTTGAAAATTGTATCGTTATACTTTACTAGCTGCGCTACACGGCTTACCCGTTCTATTTCCGATCACGTGAAAATATTGGGATAAAAAGTAGCCTATGTCTTATTCTAGAAATCCAGCTGTCTACGCACAAGTTTCTTTAGAATTGGTCCAGAAGTTTTAGCGTGAAAGAGTAAAAAATTCACATACAAATGTAATTATATATACAAATATAATATAATTATTTTTTATTTATTAACAAGTTTATAATAAAGTTATGTATATATGTATGTATGTATTTATGTGAGTATTCTGTATAAGTATTAGTGTGTATGTATTAGCATGTAAGCTTATCATATAACTGCACTACCTACCCTGTCTCGAGATTCTATTAAATTTATCCCTCCTTTCCTTCCATTGGGTTGTCTGGAAGAAATGACTAAATAGCCATAAGTCGGCCCATTGTACTTCACAGTCTGTAAATGTTTTTTTTTATGTGTTTATTGTTTAAAATGTAGTTGTGGTGTACAATAAAGTATAAATAAATAAATAAATAAATAAATAAATAAATACATACATCCTCACTAACTGTCTCATTTATAATATTAGTAGAACGTTAGTTAGTGAAGAATATTTATTTTTATTAAAAACGTACAGTCTTTTATAAATAAATATTATTTAAAGCTACAATATATTATAATTATAAGCGGTTACCGTAGCCAATAGACACATACAACCCCAGAAGCATCGCGTCGTTGACCCTACCCCCCGACCCTCCCCAGGATCTCTAGCTACGCTACTCACAGAAACACAACACTGCTTAAAAACAGTATTCTTTAGCTCTGATCTTCTGTAAGGTTGAGGTTCTGCCCTGCTCAGGCTGCTACAAATTTTAAACAAGATATTACCTTTGGTGCCCTTGACAATAATTCTCCATCTCCATTAACTGAGGTAGGCCACAGCAAGAATTCCCTGCTCAAAATATGGAGCAGCCCGACTGGGGAAGTACCTCGGCCTTACAGAAGATCACAGCTAAATAATACTGTTTTCAAACAGTATTGTGTTCCTGTTGGTAAGTAAGGTGACAAGATCACAGCTAAATAATACTGTTGTCAAACAGTATTGTGTTCCTGTTGGTGAGTAAGGTGACCAGAGCTCCTGGGGGGATTGGGGATTGGGTCGGCAACGCGCTTGCGATGCTTCTGGTGTTGTAGACGTCTATAAGCTACGGTAATCGCTTACCATCAGGTGAGCCGTACGCTTCTTTGCCGACCTAGTGATATAAAAAAAAGTCCACGTAACATCGAAGCAAAATTATTCTATTTTTGCTATTTCATCGGAAAATTGGAGTTACAATTGTGTCATTCATTCTCGTGTTTATTCTATTCAAGGACCTTTATGTAGAGTAGGGGACTGCAGTTTGTCACTACACTTTATTCTCCTAGAACCCTTAAGCAGTTGTTTGCCATGTCTTTTTTTTTCAGAAACTAAAATACAAATACCTGTTTTTGTTAGAACAATTTACATCACTGAACTTCGTTTTTTCCAATTCCCTTAAGTACTGACTGGCGATCCCTTTGTGAAAGGATTCGATACAATTAACTAACTTGTTTATTACGATATCTTCCAATAAATAGTTGTTTTTCTTCCTTTCAAAATACACAACAACACACACACAGGACATAGGCTTCCACAAGTTCGCGCCAAAAATAGCGTGAACTCATATGTGTCCTTTCGCATTATTACAATCGTATCATCTATACATATATATAAATACATATAAGTAAATGGTAATCTAATTATGTCTGTCCATCTACTCTATATAAATGAAAGTGAATCGCCAGGATTTATATGTACGCAAATGACTTGCGACTGCATCTAATTGGATTATTCTTTTTTAGTGGTCGTTACTGTCTGAAAAAAATTTGTATAAAAGAAAGTGTACTTAAGACCATACGACTGAAGTAAAACGTACGAAACGTAACTCTCTCTTTCTGTCTTCACTAACTCATATCTCCCTCTCAACTTCCGTTCGCCTTGCTCAATCACACTTTTCGTAACGCTCTCATCGTGCATTCACACCAGCTTACCTCGCCTAGTCAACATGCGTAAAAAAGTTTTACTTCAAAAATTTAAAAATTAGAATCAAGATAAAATTGATGGTACGAGGTTCACCAGGTCGGGTAGAGAGATATATTAATCTCAATGTGAAGATATCATATATGCCTTTTATAAACAGACAGTCAAATATAAGCAAGAAAAACGAATTATAGATATTTTTATGATGGTATTTTAATGGAAGTCAAAATAATAATAATAATAATTAATCTTTATTTTGGGACTAGACCATATAGGCTTAGTAAAAATGTTTCTTATAATCTAGTGTTAGTATTTGGTAGCGTCTGGAACGTTGTGTGAAGAATCACGTCGGGGTCACCAGTTTGGAGATGTGTGAGGAATCACGTCCGCCATTGAAAAGGGAGGATCCTCCGACCAGACGGGTGTCGTGTCTGGCGGGCTAACGCCCCGACGGTTGTTGTCGGGTTCTAGTATACATACTCAATCACTCCGATAACTTTAATAGCGCAATGTAGGGATACGTCAGTTTTCTCTGGTTTGTATTTCGCGAGATAGATGTCGCTACAAGTACAATTACAAACCTTAAATTATTACATTTTTACAAATTTTAAAATAATAATAATAATATTAATGTTTTTTAATAATAATAATAATAATAGTTTTAAAATAACTAAAATGTATATTCGTTTTTTATATATATCATATTAATGTGTATTATGATTTAATTACTTATTTATTATTTTTTATTAATAATAGTAATAATTTGTATTAATGATATTAATATGATTGATAAAATACAACAATTTGTTGGCAGATTAATCAATCATAGTAAATAATGAATACTTTTAATCATAGCGTTCACAACACAACACACAATAAACAGGTAAATAAGATTTTTTTTTTATAGGAAACTTCTTGATTTCCTGTTAAAATATTTAGTTTGCATTTCTACGCTTTCTTCGAGAATTTGAAATTGTACGGTATCAGATTTTAAAGAAATGTTTATTCTGCAGGTATTTCATGGATTTTCAACAAACAAGACCTTACTAATAAATAAAATAAAGCAGATAGATGTATTAAGACATCAAAGAAAAGCGGTATTTATTGTACGTGACCAAGAAGCTAATGGGGTAACTGGCGAAACTGTCTAGTACGAGCGTGCAACCACGATTCGAACCGAAGGAAGTGAGATAGAAATGATTAAATAAATATTTTATAATTTTGAAGTCGGTGCCAAGTAAAACAATAACTACTCTAGTACTAAGTACTCTACTCGTAAGTTGTATTCAGTTTTCTTTCATAATTTGTTTCATTGACTATTAGTTTGAATAGTGTTATTATTCTGTTATTGTTTTAACATATTTAATAATATTTTTTGTACTCGTTTGTTGTGTGTGTGTTGTTTGTATTTGTTATTGTAGTCAGGTTGTTGTAGTATTTACTTAATTTTTAGTGATAGGTAGACCTAACAAGGGGGTCCCGAAACATACACAATACACAAGCACAAACACCCAGATCATGACAAACATCTATATCGACGGGTCCTACGCATAAGGTCGTAATACATAAAAACGTTTTTTACAGGAGAGCCATTTTTATTACCGTCACTGTTAAAGTTCGTTTCAGATACATCTTTGATCACTGTTTCTAGTTTATATGATCAATAATTCGCTTAAAAATATAATGCCAAACTGTAAATGAAATAAAAAATAATATTTACACAAAAATAACTCATTTTAGTTACTTACGACTTTATACTTATTGCAGAAACGTCGTATCTTGTTGTTACGACCTTATGCTTTCGATCAGGTTGTTATTAACTTTGTGAATAAAGTCGTATGTTTGAGTTACGACGTTATGCTCCGTGTAATCTCTCATAATATCTCTAAAAAATGGGTCGTAAGAAGCTACTTGGTGAACAAAAATCATAAATTTCAGCTAAAATCAACTTTTAAAAATAATTATTATCAGATTTTCTTAATTCCCCACAGTTATTTATATAAGAAATAAACAAAATTAAAACTGATCTATAAAAATATGGAGGATAATCATTAATTTGATAATTAAATATAATTTATTATTAATAAATTTTTAAACTAGAATCAGTCTTTAGCTGCACTAACAATAAAAATAAAAGTGAATCAAATAAATCTATATATTGTTATGATACTCCGAAATATCATTTTATTATACAACAGCTATAGTTATATTTGGAGTGGCGAGCATTAAAGAAGGCCTACGTCCAGCAGTTAACTTGTAAGGGCTGATAGATGGATGGAATGCTTATAATCAACTTAAAGAAACCTTAAATAATGAAATAAGCAATAACCTCTGGTTAATATAAAAATATAAGTGGTAAAAACATCTTACAATCAAATATATTTATTTATTTATGAGTAAAAGAAAACTAGTCAGATGAATGGCTACTGTTCTGTTCTGCACCAATGCTACCGTGTGATAACTGTTGATAAAAACTATGAAATTCTTTGTACGTCCTTGATAAAGACTTAATAAATCATTAAATTTTGCAGATATAATAGGTAATAGATCAGTGTAACATGGAAGCAAAACTTCTGTATTTAAAATATTTTCATTTTTCTTCTCGATGATTCTCATATTATTTTCATCTTTAAAGTGATAACGATAGTTCAAAATATAGGGTTCTAAACTATCTGAACTTCTCTAGTTTTACTCCAAGCTATTTTTTGGTTTATTGTATTTTTAGCTGAATTTCTACACATCATTCCAATTACATTATAACGGGGAGGGTTAACTTCCGGCCATCTTACTAAAGCTTTTAAGTTCAAGTTTTTAAGACTTGTGCTGGAGCTAGCCATACATAAGTCCAAGTACTTTAGTCAGTGTTTTACTGTTCAGGCTATTAAGTTATGGAATAGACTGCCCTTAGCCATAAGGGAGGCTAAATCGCTATTGACTTTTAAAAAACACCTTAAAGATTATTGTCTTATTATTAACGAATTGCTTACATACTTTATTAGTTTATGATAGAATATAATTATATTATATTTTTATTCTTCTTTTTATTTATTTGTGTATTTTCTATAACTATAAGAATGTAGAAATTTGTATGTAAGTTTATATCTACACCACCTACCCAATTTTGATAATAAGTTTCCTTTTTAAGTCTGGGTTGTCTGGGAGAAATGGCTAATTAGCCATAATTCCGCCCATTGTAATTCACTGTTTGCAATATATTTGTGGTGTACAATAAAGTATAAAATAAATAAATAAATCAAACCATTGCGCAGGGATATATATATGTATATATAAGCTTATTTTTGGCATTTCTCTCAATTAAAGCGTAAACGGAATTCGCTTCGATTTGTATATACTCACCCTCTAAAAACCTATAAAATATTGTTATTACCATTTACCATACTTTCTTGCTGCATAAGTATAAAAAGCAAACACAATATAATTTCTGTTTTGACCAACACAACTGTTGGACTAAAACCTGAATTCCTTTGGCACCATCATTAACTTTAGTCTCAATAAATTTAGATAAACAGCTTGCTACTTCACATGTCCCGTGTTTGCCATTAATCTCAGGCCACATGTAATTATAACCTGCACAACGAGCAAGATCAAAAATAGTAATATTATAAAATAACAAATTTCTTTTATGATGAAATAAACATACATTGCCATGGGGACAGTTTAAAATCTTTTGATAATCAAAACACGCGATGACTATTCTTCCTTCACTTTCTATAGCTTCTTTTTTATCATTCTCCTTCATTTTTGTAGGCTTAGTCTGGTTTCTCATGTAATTTTCTTGTTTTTGTTTATCGTCTTCAGTCATTGTATTTTTATTTGTGTAGTATATATGGCCTTCGTTTAAGATATACTTTTTCAATGAGGTATTAATAAAGTTTTGTTTTATTATATTACGATACTTTCTTAGCGTTGTCGCTTTCTTCGTTATATTTTCAGTAGCACACCACTCATTGTATAAAGAAAACATTTTTGTGAATGTCAGTCAGGTCGCTGTCTAGGTAAATTTAGTAGAATCTTTGCGCACATAATGGGATTCAATGGGCTAAAACGTTTTGACATACTTTAAAGCTTCCTGTTTCATTTCATCATCAATGACAATAGTTTTGGTACCACCACGCCGATCAGGAGAAATAGACCCACCATCCAAGCACCATTTGGACTGTTCTCTCCCCTATGTAGAGTGTTTTATGAAACATTGTCTTGCAGATCAACACCTTATTAGGGACGTCAGAGTTGGACTCAATAAGAGGTAAGCAATACTTAATCGATTTCTTTCGTCTAGACACAGCATTCGAAGTAGAAGGATACTTAGTATATCCTACTTCGGTATGACTGAATTGTCAATCGTAATTAAAAGATTGACCGAACATCGTCTTGTACAAAGACCACTGGTGTTCAGCTTCAAGTGGCGTCGGTGATTTTGAAATCAAAAATCTCATTTTATACAAGCTCAATCGCTATATTAATCATCCAATTGTAATTGAACTAAAATGTCAATAAAAATGGATTTATAAGCTTTATTGAAAAAGCAAAAAATCGTATCTTTATTTCTAAACAAAGCATAAAGTCTTATGACTGTGATACGACTTTGTGCGATTAATTATCCTTAAATTATAACCAAGCATATGATCGTAAGTATAAGTTACGACTTCTAGAATAAAACTGTAGCGCAGTATAAAGTCGTAACTGGCACATTGCTAGTGATGGTCTACGGCGCATACAGTCGTAACATGGCCGAACCGATGTTATGCGCCGGACCGTATTATTTTTCGTCAAGCCCTATTAAACACTATCTATAACTAATATAGTTTATTCGTTTGATAATTTAATATAGATAATTAACTACATTTATTAATAATAAAAGTAATATTCGATAAAACTTACCATTTCCAAGATTGTCACCAGTCGTTACTATTTTACTGCTTGGGTTATGCTTATTTAAGCCTAATTTTAAAATCTTTGAGTAACGTATATTACTCATTTCATTGGTTTATAATCGCATAAGTGTTAGTAATTAAAATTAATCAAAAACTACAAAGAAATTTGACTTACAAGCAATATTATTATGAACATTAAAAATGGAGACTCTGATCATGTCATACGACGTCGGTACTATGCTCTTAATGACCCGGACACCGTCCAATAGATCGGAGCATATCGTCGCAACTAGCAGCGCGACCTTATGCGCAGGAATGTTTAAATGTTAAGACTATTAGCAATTAAAAAACTTATAATTTAAAGAAGATATTAATATTCTGACTTCAGGAATGTAAAATACGGTTTATTATTGTTCTAATGACACAAAAATACAATTTTGCTCAAAAAACACGTTACGACCTTATGCGTAGGACCCGTCGATATGGCCAATACAAATGTCTGTCGTGCGCGGGGATTGAACCCACTAACGCCAGCGCAACAGCCAGTGCTGTGACCGCTGCGCTAACGCGTCGACATATTACTATGATTAAAGTTCGCTATCAGGTGTACGTAATAACAACCGGGACTGACAGCCTAGCGTGTTCTCCGAGGCTAGGTTGGGAGAACCACAAGGATTAACAACTAGACCGAAAATAAATATTTGTATAAACATAAATATCCACTTCGAGCGGGAATTGAACCCGCGACCGTCGGTGTTTAGGCGCCGCCGACGCGGCACATGCACTATTATATCAAAGCGGTCGCCAAACAGCAAAAGGTAACTGCTGTAAATTGTTGAGAAATTCCCTCGAGTGTTTATGGGTTCCATCATCAAACCTGGTCCTGCGACACAGATGATCACACAGCAGGTAATTGCTATAAATCGTTGAAAAGTTCCCTCGACTATCTTTCGTCTCCATCATCAGACTGTAATGGCACTTGTAACTCATATAGGTGCAAAGTTCTCATCAATAGAAACGAATTAAGTTCAAACAGTTGGTAATTGCTATAAGTCGTTGAAGAGTACCCTCGACTATCTTTCGTCTCCATCATCAGACTGAAATGGCACTTATAGCTCATATATATGCAAATTTCTCATCAATAGAAACGAATTAAGTTCAAACAGCAGGTAATTGTTATAAATCGTTAAAGAGTTCCCTCAAATATCTTTTGTCTCCATCATCAGACTGTAATGGCACTTATAACTCATACAGGTGCAAAATTCTCATCAATAGAAACGAATTAAGTTCAATAAGCAGGTAATTGCTATAAATTATTGAAGAGTTACTTCGACTATCTTTCTTCTCCATCATCAGATCGACTCCAGACCTTTATTAAATAGTAGTGCTTTATAGTACTTAATGAAAACATGATTAAATTTACTAGTCACCCCTACGATTTTTGAAAGTTTTTCTCGATTTCTCTGGGATTCCATCATCAGATCCTGGTTTCCTTATCACGGTACCAAACTAGGGATAACTCCTTTCCAAAAAAAACATAATTATCAAAATCGGTTTATAAACGAAGAAGTTATCTCCGAACATACATTAATATATATATATATATACGGTCGAATTGGGTAACCTCCTCCTTTTTTTGAAGTCGGTTAAAAATAACAAAAATATTTAATTAAACATAAACCGTTAATTATCAATTTACATACTAGACAGGTCGGCAAACAAATATATGGACCACCTGATGGTAAGCGGTTACCGTAGTTTATAGACGCCTGCAACACCAGAGGCATCGATCGCATATGATTTTTGTAAGGTCGAGGTACTGCCCCAAGCGAACTGCTCCAGGTTTTGACCAGGATATATCCCGCTGTGCCATACCTCAACAAAAATTGCGAGACCTCTTTTCTCGCTTCAGCCCTGTAATATCCCACTACTGGGTATAGGCCTCTTTCCCCACGCAGGAGAAAGATCAGAGCTTAATCCACCACGCTGCTATAATATTATATCTAAAATATTTTGTTATGTTTTCATTGATTGATTTATAGTTATTATAGGAAAACAAACGGGCTACGATATTATTGGATAAGATGGTAAATAAAACTCAAAATTCCTTATTATTATGAAATAAAGATTTATTTATTTATTTATTGTGTAAAGCTACAACCGTGTGGTGTCGGCCGAGTAGAATAGCACCACCCTTTTTCTTCCCGTTGGGGTCGTAAAAGGCGACCGAGGGATAAACCTAGCTCAAAATCATCAGGGTCCTAGAAAAGGAAAACTTCATTTGAAACTCGGAATGGGGTCTCCGTCAAGCATTCGTGGCATAGCTCTAAAATGCGAAAGACTCCTGCAGCCTAACTGACTCCACACGTATCGACTCGTCATTCCTGTGGGCCTAGCCAGTGAGGTCGGGAGGGTGTCGCAGAGCTTAGGCAACTTTGCATTTTCCTGAAGACTGTCTAGGTGACAAAGTGTCTGTCTGACACTGTCTAAATTGTCTGCAATAGACGGATTAAGGCCAATGATGGTTATGATGATGAAAGCTACAACCAGTTTTATATTGTAAATTGTACTTAGTACCTTGACCTTACAGAAGATCACAGCTAAATAACACACATATACATATTTACGTTGTTCGGTCGGGTCGACTATTACCTTAGGAGCAGAGGACCGTGAGTTTATGTCAAAGATAGCTATACATATTAAAAATAAATAAAATTAGAGTGTTTGTTCATAATATTAAAATAACCGCTTTTTACAAAACACATATGGATGTATTACACGGTACATACACCAAAATAACATTTTTTACAATTTTTTTTCAACGGCTGGACCGATTTTGACGAGACTTACTTATAACTCGTATTTATATCTAATATATAAAATTCTCGTGTCGCGGTGTTTGTAGTTAAACTCCTCCGAAACGGCTTGACCGATTCTCATGAAATTTTGTATGCATATCGGGTAGGTCTGAGAATCGAACAACATCTATTTTTCATCCCCCTAAATGTTAAGGGTAGTCCACCCTTTTTTTAATTTTTAGATAAATTATTAATTTTTTATTTTATTATGATTAAGCGTTAAAAATTACATACAATCCTAAATTTCAACCCTTCTACAACCAACCCCTATTTTTAAATAGCGTTTAGCAGCAAGACAAAGTTTGCCGAGCTAGCTAATTTTACTATAATAATTATTAATTCCATTGTACTTCGTGCATAACATTCTAAAAGATAATTTCTGGAATAGTATGTTTAGGCAGCGTGTTGAACTCTACATTTAAGCTGGCCGAGCGAGAAACCAGTTCAACATATCTCGTGCTAATAAAATATGAACGACTAAAGAACGGCCGCTACTATAGTCTAATTTGACAATTAAATAAATAAACTAAACACACACATATATACTGTTATCACTAATAAAACGTAGTACGGAACAAATAGTTCAGTCATAAAACAAATCCATGATTCCATTAAGAATTGACAATTATTTTTGTATTCAGAAATTTCTTTCAAAACACCACTCATTTGCGGAATAATAATTTTATTTTTTCTTTTCCTAAGAAAAACTTTGCAAACAAAATCTTATTCGGTTTGATACTGGGGGAATGATAAATCTCTATAAGTATAATAGCTTATTAAGGGACATTAGAAGTAAGCCTCGCTCTTATTACTAGAACCTTAAGGGCTATAAGTCCTTGCTACAGCTGTCGGTAGGAAAATGTTTTTTTTTTCCGTTTTTCATGAAATGGTTTTGGCCTCTGTCGCATTAGCGTTTCTTAAGCGTCTTTCTTTTCAAAAGTACCGTGCTCGCAGCGTTAGCTCTGAATCTACAAATAAATTCTTTAGTTTCGAACAAATACTTTTACAATTTCTTAAATCGCTAATCTTCGTGAAAATTCATAGGCAGAATAAATATTAAGCGCTTCCTAAGCGCCACATACGCGCTACATAACATATAGGTACGCGCTACATAACACATACGCGCTACATATAATTTGTTATTAGATTTTTACTAAAGATAAAAATTAGTTGCATAATTTTTTGAAAAATTTTTGAAAGATTAAGGAGGAAAACTAAATGACATAATTAATAGTGACAGGTGACGTAGTACTTAGTAGAATATTTACGCTATTTTTTAATCTAGTGACTAAGTCAATGTTGCTGCGTAACACTGGCTACTTTATTATCTAAGTTCGTAATGTGCCAACCCAAAGTTAGGCTGTTTTAATTGATTTTTATTTTCCCTACCTTAACTTTTTTTTTATTTTTGTTTCGTATTTTTTTTGTGAATGTTTTTTTTTGACGTTCGTTATATGTGTTTACCTTATTGCGAAATTATTATTTTTATTTCATTTCATTTCAGTATGAGTAAAATAGTTCCCCTTTTTAACCGATTAATAAAAAAAAGATAAATAAAATTTATATTTTTGTGTTGAAACTACTTTAAATTAAAATATATAAGAGCAGATCATATTGTGTTTATATGCTTAGAGATTCAACCATAAGTAGACCGATTTTGTATAAGTTGTAAAATGTTAACAAACCCCGGTGTCTATGAGAATTATTTATGTAAGCACGCGTCATGATTGTATAAAATCAAGTCAATTTTTAATACGTTATTTTTCATGTCTACTTAAGGTTCCGTACCTCAAACGGATAAAATGGAACCCGTATAGGATCACTTTGTTGTCCATGTCTGTCAAGACACTTTTCTTAAGAACGTGTATCAAGCTGAAATTCATATCGAATACACAGGTCTACTGTCCTTTGCAACTGTGAAAAAATCAAACTTCTAAGTCAAGGCAATCAAAAGATACAACCGTTTATGCTGCAAATTTTCGACACTCGCAAGGGAATCAAAACCTACAGGGCATTTCCCGTGGATTCAGAATCTTAAAATTTGGTACGAAGCAACTACTGTGTGTATTGTGTCTTATAGCACAGATAAAGGAAATTTTGAAAAGCATAAATTTTTAGTTACGTCATATAATGAAAATATTTTTTTAATAATTTTGTTTATGCGGAACCCTCGGTGCGCGAGTCTGACTCAGCGGTTGAAACACGAGCGGTTTTTTTTTCTTTGACGTTCGTTTAAAGAACGCGCGCGAAAAAACGCTTATGTATTAGCGGCTTCAGGATTACGATATCTCATTTGATACTCAATTTAATACCACCGTATTTCTTTTAATATATACAGTGACCTTAATACATTATATTGGAAATATAAAGATCATTGGTAGACTTCGTAATAACCTCTTGTTCCTAACAGAAGCTTCATTAGAGTTCATTCTTTTGCAATGTAGGTAAAGCCCTGGCGAATCGGAGTTTTATCTCCTCGCTTCAATTTATGTTTGTTTGTTTTGTTTTGTTGTGGGCTCGGTTTTCCGCATTTAGACACAAAGGTCCTTATGCGTGAAAAGAGGGCTGACTAGTTTGGAAGCTCAGAATCCTCCTGGGGCGTTCACAGGCTTCTCGGAGCGTCCTTATTTCCTTAAGCATGGTAGCCCAGTGTGCGGCCACTCCCTCGTATTCCAGGATTACGTGGGCGGCTGTTTCTTCAGCAGCCAGACAGCCCCTGCAAAGAGGGCTGTCTGTTGCATTCATAATGAATAGTTGGCTTCAATCTTTATACGAGAAAGTAACACCATAAGGACTGGGGAAACTTAGTAGGTACATATATATATATATATTATTTTTCATTTTATTTTGTGGTAAAAAATAACTACGTGTTATTGTAGGCACCACGTTTTAAAAAGAGAAAAAGAAACATATATTTGTGACAAAGAGAAAGAAAGAAAGAAAATGCGTGCTCGCACCTCTCTCTTTTACTCCGTTCGCCTCGCCCGATCACACTTTTCGTAACGCTCTGGTCACAGATTCACCAGCTTATCCCCAAGTCAAGCGTGCGTAAAAAAGTTTTACTTCAACATAAAACACCAAGTCAAAAAACCACCACTACCCATTTTTTATTCAGATATATTTAACAAAAGAGATTATGTAAATTGAGAAGCCTGGTGTAAGTTTACGAGTGATAGAATTGTTAAAAAGGAAAATAATATGAGGAGTAATCGATCATTATGTATTATTCCGTTTTGAGGATTAGCGCAGAGGTCATAGCGACTGACTATAGCGCTAGTGGATTTGGCATCCATCCATTTTTGAATTTGCATATAACTGACAATTTTATTGTTCATACGCATCATTCTTTTTTTAAATTTAAAAAATTAAAATTCTCTCTTAAATATCTTCAGCGTCGGGGCTGTATGGACTATAGTCATTTGCCTTTCCCTATTGGGGATAAATTTTAAAACAACATATCTACAGCGTTACCTCATATTAACAAACCGTAAGATGCTATGGAATAATTGGTAACAACATCGGTCAGTAGACGAACTTTTCTTACCAAAAATTCTGCAGAACTTAGTAGACGAACTTTTCTTACCAAAAATTCTGCAGAACTTAATCGTCCTATCAAGGATGAGAAATTGAAATTTCAACAAGTTTTAAATCTTAACGTTACCCTGAGAAAATCAAAATCGGAAATGTCTTCGTTCAAGAAGACTTTAAAACCACTTTGGAAACATCTTTTTATGATTATAATTACATGATTCTATATTAATTGTTTTTAATCGCAAACCAAAATAACGACTTCAATTACATCGACAAGTATCACGACTTAGGTAGACGAAAAAGTGTTCAAGTAAATACGCATTATCGAAAAATACTCACTAAGTATCATCTCGATCAAAGTTAAATGAGACCACATATCAAGCAGCACCTTTTGATTTAAGAAAAAGAAAAGAAAGAAAGAAAAGAAAAGAATTATCGAAATCGGTCCACCCAGTAAAAAGTTATGAGGTAAACAGTACAGTACTATCAATGATGGATGTATGGCAGATCATAAGTCATTAAGAATGCTCCGTCATGGAAGTTAAAACGCCATGACTGTACTTTTACCAGTCCTCAGTCCACGATGGTTGTTTTATTCTTAAAACCAAGAAAATTTACCTTTCATTTTCAGGAATTCGTAATGTAAATTCATTTCTTATTAGTTTTTACACGATTTTGATCACTTTAGACTCGTTGAAACCAGTAACTACAATAAAAGAAGAAATATAAAAATTATTCGATGCCCTGTATACTATTTAAGCCTATTTAAAACATAAAAACAAGAAAGCTTTGAAGATATCAAGAAAACAACCGGTGGCAGAAATACCACCATGATTGATAGTATTAATTATATTTCTTTATTTTGATCACTTCCTATTCAACTCTTTCTAATAGTTTTTTTAATAATTTATACTTTTTCTTAACAGTGCAGTTTTCATTAAGGTATGTGCATTTTTGCCCAGAGAATCGGCGATTCAACGGGGAAATGCTGACAGAATTCTTGGCACCATTCCACGTGGACATGGCTTATAGCGAAACTATCTGTAATTATTTAGTTTTTTAACCGACTTCAAAAAAAGAGGAGGTTACTCAATTCAACCGTATATATAACATACATACATAATATATATATTATGTATGTTGTGTATAACTTCGTCGTTTATGAACCGATTTAGATAATTCTTTTTTTGTTGGAGATATCTCAAGTGTGGTACCATGATAAGGAAACCAGGATCTAATGATGGAATCCTAGAGAAATCGAGGGAAACCCTCGAAAATCGTAGTGACGACTGTTAAGTTTTTTCGTCTACCTACGTTGTATTACTTGTCAATGTAATTGAGGTCGGTTTTTTTTTTCGTTTGCGAACAAACACAATTATTAAGTTGTAAATTCTAATTATGCACAATATTGTAAAATGTTGACGTAAATGTGTTGTGTGTTACAATCTATTCCGAGCCTCACGTTGCGTGGGTGTCCCGCACCCAACTTGCATATACAGTCAACACAAGTACCCATTTGCAAGTCTATTGCGATCCGGATTACAATACAATGTACGAAATCCTTTCATTTCCACTATTGTTTAGCAATTTTAAATTATCACTGGTTCAATTTGATGTTAAGGGGTTGTAAGAAATAGTTGCTATTTGACTGATATTTACTGATAAAAGATAACTTCTATTATGGTTCTTCTAAGCGGCTTATCAAGAAATTTAAAAATAATTTTTTAGCTTATTTTTTTATCTTATAACACACACACGGTTCTGTGATCCTACAGTAAGCCATTTAATATTTGTGACGACTGATATAGCTAATTATTTTTATTTTATTTTTGTTAATATACGTAAAAATAATACATACGTTAAATATTTACGAACCCGCAACCCGCGAACATAAACAAAGGAGGTTGCGGGTTTAAGAAAGTAAGGTCACTACAAACTGCGCCAACGGGCTAGTCAAAATAAATTCTAACAGAAGTACTCTCACAATGACCTCGGTAATCTGTTTTTCCTATATATCAAAATTATTGGAACGAAGTTCCTTACGGCAGGCTTGACATTTGGCTGGGCGACCGAACTGAAAAAAACGTGATACTAAAACCGTAAGAAAAATATATAAAGGAAGTGACGTAATATCAGTCACACGACTGTATAATATGACGTTTGTAAAACTAAAATATTACTAGTAAACTTTTTTTTAAGTTATTTATGTAATTTTATATTAAACAAGAACTAGAAAATATATATAAAATTCAACATTTTTTTTTTCTTAATTGTGTAGCTTCTATACTATCCGAAGGAACTTCGTTCCTACCCGGTGTCCCGTGACACCACTAATTTCCTATATATAAAAGAGTTTATAATTATTTAATCTAAATAAATATAAATTAATATTAAATATTTTTTAGGCGAAAAACTCAAAAACGACGACCAATTCGTCAATTTGTTTTTAGTTTTTTTCTTATTTTTCTGTCTGTAAAATATTCTTAACGACCAAAAATTTTAAAAATGCACTGAACAATAGATGATTTCTGTAAACGTTACGATATTCAGCTAATGTGCAATAAATCTGGGCTTTGCTGTACCATTTTAACTGAGGTAGGGCACAGCAGGAATTTCCTGCTCAAAATATGGAGCAGCCCGACTGGGGTAGTACCTCGAAAAAAAAGAGGATCACAGCTAAATAATACTGTTTTTAAGCAGTATTGTGTTCCTGTTGGTGAGTAAGGTGACCAGAGCTCCTGGGGGGATTGGGGATTGGGTCGGCAACGCGCTTGCGATGCTTCTGGTGTTGCAGGTGTCTATAAGCTACGGTAATCGCTTACCATCAGGTGAGCCGTACGCTTGTTTGTCGACCTAGTGGTATTAAAAAAAATCTTTGAGTCTTGAAGTTAGAGACAAAGTGTGGACACCTTGGAAAGGAAGTTTTGTGATTAAATGTATAATTATTATACATTTACTCATATTGTAGTATTGTTTAGAATTCCGTAATATGTGGCTAATACAAAAATAAAATCGTACAAATTAAATGTATAATGATGAAATTAATATGCGTGTAATGTTTTGCAATTAATAATATTGTGAATTAGTTACAGTGACTTGAAAATGTATGCCATTTGAGTGCCGCGAAAGTGACAACGAAATAAATAAAAAGATAATTTGTAAGTAGATATGATATATCTCATTCTGCATGCATAAAATAAATAAATAATTTATTTGGACAAAGTACTTTTACAATTTCTTAACTCGCCAAACTCCGTGACAGTTTATCGGCGGAATACACTACAAGATATACATTTTTTTGTTTGTTATAATTATATTATAAAATTTTATCGAGCATAGCTATCGTTATTTAAAATAATTAAGCAATTTTCGAAACGAAAGACTTAATTAAACTTTAAAAAGTAAAAAAAAAAGTGTAGTATAATACTGTGAATGTTTTCGTTAATGTGAGAAAGTGCACACGCCACGGACTCAAAGAATATTTTTAGCCCTTCCGTCACGTAGCGCTCCCGGAACTAACTGTGACCCTTTTCAATCCGACGGGAGCGTTTCAATATACAGCCGGGATTGGGTTATTTGTGAAACGTTGATTAAGTGTGGTCCTGTGTTCGACGTTGCCTTTACTTAGGCTTGTGAACTTGATATTTTACCATCGCGTGATTGACATGGGCTCAATGCCTGTTTGAACATTAGTTTCACGTAAATATTTACAATAGAACAGAATAAAAATACATACATTATCTATACAATACATAACATACTATACAGAGTGATCAAACAGTCGTAGCGTTTCTTTTTCATGGTGGATTCTGAAATAACTACATAGTATGTATCAGTAAAAATCTAAATTTTCCTTTACATTACAGCCTATACAGTCCACTGCTGGACATAGGCCTCCACAAGTTTACGCCAAAAATAACGTGAACTCATGTGTTTTGCCATAGTCACCACGCTGGGCAGGCGGGTTGGTGACCGCAGTACTGGCTTTGTCGCACCGAAGACGCTGCTGCCCGTCTTCGGCCTGTGTATTTCAAAGCCAGCAGTTGGATGGTTATCCCGCCATCGGTCGGCTTCTTAAGTTCCAAGGTGGTTGTGGAATCTTGTTATCCCTTAGTCGCCTCTTACGACACCCACGGGAAGAGAAGGGGTGGCTAAATTCTTTAGTGCCGTAGCCACACAGCAAAATTTCCTAAAGGAAAGGAAATTTTCCTTTAAATTTACCATTTTATAAATTTGCACCTTAATATGACAAAAGTGAAAAGTAATTATTTGTAACGCTTAAAAATTTACGGAAAAAAATTCATTGCTCGTTAAATTTGGTTCCAAGAGCTGCAATACAAATTTTGATATTGATACATTATCGAGTCGTAATACAACACCTTTTGTTTTATTATTTTTAATCAATTTAATTTTTTATTGATTAAATTGTAAAAAAACTCGATAGTTTCATTGAAAAAAACAAATATATTCATAACTTTTCGTGCAATGAAGTTATGGCCAAGCTGTAGAATGATTTTTCGTTGGAAATTACCTCCTTTATCTCCCTGTTTCGTTTGATCCACGATTTTTTGATCATTCTGTATACAATAATATACATAAATAAAATTGGAGTGTTTTTTTGTAATATTAAAATAACCGCTTTTTACTAAATTCGTATGGATGTATACACGGTACATACACTTTCATTGGCTGATATAATAAGGAGTAACTTAGGCTACTTTTATTTTAGACATTTATTTATTTTATAACTCTGCGAACTGAAAAATAACTTTTTTGCTCAATTCTACGTAGATGAAGCCGCGGGCGAAGCTAGTAATATTATAAAGCGTTGATACTGTTTATTTTTTTATTTTTTGTAAAACCTTTTTTAGGAGCATAAGTTCCTTATTCTGTATCTGTTATAGACAAACGTATATTTTTAATTTATGGAAAACATGAGGTATTACATAATCAGGCATCTATTACGCACGTTTTTTATTTATCTAAAACAGAAAGACTGCAGGCGCAAGTTTCTCCTTAAAAATTACTTACGAAAAAAAAATTGATTGGTTTAATGGGAAAAAAATCGTTTTAGCCTCCTTGAAACTAATGACAGCATTCTAGTAAGCCATCGTTCTTTATTGTATTTGAGATATTAGATAAGTATCCAAAACATAAAAAGGCAGACTATTAATCTTATCAGTAGGTTCCATTCAAATAAGATTAAATAAAAAAAATTAGAAAACTACCGCTACTTTTTACTTTTTTTAATTCCATTCGCTGCCATTCGTTCCCATTCACATGCAAATCAATCAACGAATATGCATTCTCATACACGAAGCTTTTATAACGGATCGCGATAATGTTTCATCTTACAAATCACTTCGATTTAACAATTATTCTGCTGCCGTTTTCGTTGCCGTAAAATTCCGAATAATTTGTTACTGGATTTTCCCACGCAATCTGCGCTCAATAATTAATTCTACTGAGACTATAATTAAACTCAAAGTCAAATAATACTTCTAAGTAGTTCTATGTTCATGGTAAGTAACGTTGCCATTCATCAACTACAAAATAAAAAAAATAAAAAAGTAATAAATAAATTACGGAAGAAAAAGAAAGTTGTCAAGTTAAATGTCAATTTATTTTTATTGATTTTATATTTTAACTAGCTGTACCCGCGGCTTCGCCCGCGTTTAAATCCGTTTGTCACAAAGTTTTCCCGGTAAAATTCCAGTGAAACTCTCATCAAAATCGGCTTAGCCGTTCCGTAAACCTTCCTCTTGAAGCCCTCTCTCCATTGGTGAAACCGCATGAAAATCCGTTCAGTAGATTTTGAAGGAATCGATCACATACGCTTTTGGGGACTTTGTTTTATAATACACTAACTATTGCCCGCGACTACGTCCGCGTGGTTATAAAGATATGCATTACTATTAAGCTGCTTAACGCAAATTATTTTTTTATTTCAGCCACTTGAAATGCTTATCACTCTGAGTAACTTTTTCAAACGCACAATTTAGTATAATTTAATAGTTATTTTTATAAAACCTCTCTATACACCACATTTTTAGTTTTATTTTCAGGCTGCAGTATAAATAGCCTTTCAGGCCAACTTATAGCGGCTGTATATGTTTCATACAAACTATCAACCCCAATTAAACCCCCTTAGCGGTGAAATATCGCAAAATCCGTTCTTAGCGGACATCTACTAACTATAATCTACCTCCCTGCCAAATTTCATCTTTGTCCATCTTGGATGGATGGACCATCCAGCGGTTTTTGAGTTCTCGTGATGTCAATCAGTGACCTTTCTCTTTTATATATATAGATTACGATGTATTATTTGGACACTTCCTCGCCATTTATAGAGCATACATTTTAAATTTCAAGTCTCTTACCTTAATAGCATATGACTTTCATATAAACTTCCAACCCCCGTTTTATCCCCTTATGGATCGAGTTTCGTAAAATCCGTTCTCAGCGGATGTTTACGCCCTATAAGGAACCTATCTGCAAAATTTCAAGTTTGTAGCTGTTATAGTTTCAGAGATTTCGTGATGAGTGAGTCAACCTATCATACCCCATTTTAACCCCAAAAGGGAGTGGATTTCTAAAGATACATTATTTGAACACCTTCTCAACATCTAGAGAGTATACATTTTAAATTTCAAGTCTCTTAGTTCTAAAACATAGGACTTTCATACAAACTTGCAACCCCCGTTTTACCCCTTTAGGGGTCGAGTTTCGTAAAACCCGTTCTTAGCGGATGCCTACGTCTTATAAGGAGCCTACCTGCCAAATTTCAAGTTTGTAGATGTTATAGTTTCGGAGATTTCGTGATGAGTGAGTAAACCTACCATCCCCCGTTTTAACCCCAAAAGGGAGTTGATTTCTAAATATACATTATTTGGACACCTTTTCACCATCTATAGAGCATACATTTTAAATTTCAAGTCTATTACTTCAAAAACATAGGACTTTCATACAAACTTCCAAACCCCGTTTTACCCCCTTAGGGGTCGTGTTTTGTAAAACCCGTTCTTAGCGAATGTCTACGCCTTATAAGAAGCCTATCTGCCAAATTTCAAGTTTGTAGGTGTTATAGTTTCGGAGATTTCGTGATGAGTGAGTAAACCTACCATCCCCCGTTTTAACCCCAAAAGGGAGTTGATTTCTAAAGATTCATTATTTGAACACCTTCTCATCATCTATAAGGTATACATTTTAAATTTCAAGTCTCTTACTTCAAAAACATGGGACTTTCATACAAACTTCCAACCCCCTTTTTACCCCCTTAGGGGTTGAGTTTCGTAAAATCCGTTCTTAACGGATGTCTACGTCCTATAAGGAGCCTACTTGCCAAATTTCAAGTTTGTAGGTGTTATAGTTTCGGAGATTTCGTGATGAATGACCTTTCGCGTTTATATATATTATAGATTTAAACATTTAATTTAACTGTGACTCTCAAAAGCATAGAGATCTTGGGATGTGAAATAAAGTTGATCGATAACTGATCATATACTGAAAAAAAATGAGGATTCTTACAATCAAAGTAAAATATCAAAATCAAAAAAGCTTCAAATCAAAAATGATTCAAATAGGCTTCAAAAGTACCTTCGAATCTTCATATTACAAAACAAATTTTAATGATTGTTATAAGTGAAGTCATTTCGGAATGTAATTTCTCCAGAGAAGAAATGGCAGGAAACCCCGCGGTTACTATTTAAAAAAAATATTAAAAAAAAAAACAAAATTGCGTGCGTACAAAGTATACATGTCAGATGTGAAACTTCTTTGGCAAACTAATTCAAAAAAACTAATAAAAAAAAAAAAAAAACGAAATAAAAAAACAAACAGCCAACGTCACGCGATATTCCCAGGCTTCACCCATCCAAGTACTGACCGCGCCAGACGTTGCTTAACTTCGATGATCGGACGAGAACCGGTGTATGTAACGCGGTATGGACGTTTAAAATGCGTGACGCGTGACGCGTTTGATCCGAAAAAATTTTACCCCCCATACGCCTAAAAAAGTTTCATTTTAAAAATAAACTATGTTTTATAGCAAAATTTTAGTATTTTGCACGAAATACAGCGTCACTAAGTCCGCAGTAGTTTTACATGGAGGTTAATATGACACAGCTAACTGTGACATTTACTTATTAATGTTATTCAGAACTTTTATAATACAATATAAACCGTATTTAGTAAAGAACACTAATCTTTCATCCTTGTCGTTTCTAGTAACAGTCCTCCTATACTATACATATATATAATATTATAGGATTAAATTAAGATTAAAACGTACTACTGTGCTTGCACTATGAATGAAACAGCAATATAATAACAACTAACAATACGCGTGTGTCAGATTATTTTATATTAAGTAATGAAATAGTTAATTTATAATGTATCTATCTATATAGGAATGTATGTATGTCTATAGAGTTGTTTCACATTATTATTGTTAATGTTGCTTGTTTATTTTATTTCTTGTTTGGTGTATACTAAGTGTAAATAAAGAAATGTAATATTTGATAATATAACATGTGGGTAGGACTATACTTTTTTGTCGTCGTCTATAAAACGAGTGTTCGGACTCGATTGGGGATTCTTGTTTGACACGTCGACCGGTGCGGAGCTCTCGGGGAAAAAGATAAGTATTATTATGTATTAGTTATGTTATCATAAGCAGCTTACAAAAAGAAGTGAAATCCCACCAAAAACATTTTCATGTAAAATGTTGCCAAGACGAGATCATATGGCTCGCACTGTCAAAAAGTTATCAGATCTCATGTAGAGCCAAGCTTCTAACTCTACACGCCCTAACTCTACAAGCCCTAACTTCACAAACTCTACAACTTAGTCAAAATATGTGGCTTGGCCGTTTCGTTACTACCGGCTGCCGATGTTGTAGATGACGACTTTCTTGTCTCATTTATATAAATATATTTTCTCTTTTTATTTTTATTTGTATTATATGTATATCAATTATTCTTCTTCTTTTTATTTTTTCTTTAATAGAACTATTGTATGACAGAAAAGTAAAAAACAGTGAAAAAATTTTTCACCTTACGCCCACGTGACGGTAGCGAAACGGCCAAGCCACATATTTTGACTAAGTTGTAGAGTTTGTGAAGTTAGGGCTTGTAGAGTTAGGGCGTGTAGAGTTAGAAGCTTGGCTCTACATGAGATCTGATAACTTTTTGACAGTGCGAGCCATATGATCTCGTCTTGGCAACATTTTACATGAAAATGTTTTTGGTGGGATTTCACTTCTTTTTGTAAGCTGCTTATGACAATATTATCGTTGCATTTTACCTCCGAGACATTTTATACCATAAATATTATCCAATCTTCACCATATTCGGTTTAAGCACGCTGTTTTTGATTTTATGTTGAACTGATATGCAAACGGTGATCTCCGCCAAAACTTAAATACCAAAATTACAAAATGTAAATTTTCGACATAAACTAATAACCGATTTTTATTTTTTATGTATTTTATTATTATTAATAATAACAAGGAGTCCCTATATCAATTTTCAGACCTCTAGCATCAAAATTTGCGGAAGTCTCATACAAACTTCCCTCCCCTAGTTTAAGGGGTTGGGGGGTAAAAGTTTCAAGTCTTAGATTTTTTTTGTTGTTTGTGTACTAATACTAGCTTACATACCAAATTTCAGCTTTCTGGGACTTCAGGAAGACTCTAGGAATTTTGATGATCATCAGTGAGTGACGAAATCGGGGTTTTTTAGATATCAATAAAATCTAAAGTATAAGAGCTATGCAATTGAAACTTTATATGTTTAATAAGTCCACTATCGACACCATATCCCCAGAATTTTGTTTATCTGGTATAATCCAAACCCAAGTTATGAGGGTTCAAAAAAACGACGAAGCACTTCGAGAAAAGATAGGTAGTGCTTTTCGTTTTTTTTTTTTTTTTTTTTTTTGGTTCGTCTTGGCGGGGGCACTACCGTGCCCCCAGATACATATAATTATAGTGAATAAGTACTTATGTAATAATATTAGTGATAAATTGTTACAAGATATTTAATTCATTATACGCTTCTTAAAGATAAAGGTATTTAATTTCACTGATCAGATAATAATTCTTAGATTAATAAAGTATGAATATATTATAAATTGTTTATTATTTATATTTTACTTTCTTTTTCTTAACATCAGAAGTGGGATATCAACCAAATTTACCTACAATAATGTGTGTTTTTTTTTTGAAGGTTATGGGGCCATTCCAACTACTAGAAGGTCTGATGAAAGAAGCCATTCAAGAAGCAATTACCTCAAATCGGCGCTCGGATGACATTGCTTTTTATTTTAATTTTAATTTTGATTTCAATTTCGATTTTGATTTTTGTTTTTAGTCTTGATTTTAGTTTTGATTTTTGATTTTGGTTTTAATTTTGAATTTATGTTGAATAGGGTGATAATTTGTGATAATTTAATATATATTTTTTTTATTTTTCATTTAAATTGAATGTCATTATTTTTATCCTTTTACCTGATCAAATTTTGATTTTAGATTTAATTTTAATTTTGTTTTAATTTTAATATTGATTTTTGTTTCTTTATTGATTTTAATCCCAGTTTTAATCAAATTTTAGTATTGATTTTGTTTTTAATTTTAATTTTGAATTTTAGTATTTATTTTAATTTTAAATTTTAATTATTGTAATATTGAATTTTAGTTTTGAATTTAGTGATGACTTTAATTTTGGGTTGATTTCGGTGTGATTTTGATTTGGTATAATTTGTTTTGTCACAATTGTTTAAACTAACATAGTTTCGGAAAAACGAGTAACTAACAAAAATATGGACATATGTCTGAATTAAATTATCATTATTATATTTACATGTCTTCGATCCAGAGAATAACGACAATGGGCTGGTGTCGGAACATAAAAAAACTTGGTGTTGAATTCAAGTGGACCAGCATCCACTGAGCTGCCACAGCAGGTGCCGAGGAACTAGTCGAGGTTTGATGAAGTTCTCTCACGGACTACGGTACGCCATCCTTAATAATAACCGATCGTGGAACTAATTTTTTTAACAGACTTCCAAAAAAAGGAAGAGGTTCTCAATTCGACTGTATATGTATGTAACATCAGAACTCTTGACCGAGTGGACCGATTTCGACAGTTTTTTTTATCGAAAGGTAGTTTGTCATTTGGTCCCATTTAAATTTATTTGTGATCTAAAAACTACTTTTTGAGTTATACCTAATAATGCGTTATTACTTGACGCTCTTTTCGTCGATCTACGCTGTATTATACCGCATAATTTTCTACTCGATATACTGATTTTAATAATTCTTTTTTTGTTGAATAGTAGATATCCCTAGTTTGGTACCATGATAAGGTAACCAGGATCTGATGATGGAATCTCAGAGAAATCGAGGGAAACACAAAAATCCACATAACTTTTTACTGGATGTACCGATTTTTATAATTATTAATTTAATCGAAAGTTGGTGTTTATCATGTGGTCACATTTAAATTTTATCGAAATCTGATAACTACTTTCGGAGTAATCTTTGATAATGCGTATTTACTTGACTATTTTTTTCATCTACCTACGTTGTATTACTTGTCGATATAACTGAAGTCGTTTTTTTTTCTCGTTTGTTTGCAAACACAATTATGTTCAAGACAATTGCGACAGTTTTTTTAACGAATGGCAAACTAGGCATCATATGGTAGCGACTGGTACTCCCCGGGGGAAAGGACAAGTCGAACGGTACGTAGCTACAATAACAAATATGATAAGCACTTCTTGTACCAATGTGTCAGACTGGCCGAGCGTTCTGTGGATTGTGGAAAGTATAACTTTCCTTAAACACTACTGTACAGCAATCGACCGGCTTTTCACCTATTAGCTTGCTTAGTGGTAGAAAGTCTAAAATTCCGTGTATACAAGCTCGATTAGATGAGGTAATACAAGATCATAATAACATTGACGTAACTGCTGATCGTAGGCTACCACACCAACGTCTTAATATTGTTGCTGATAAATTTAAAGATCGCTTTGACCAAGCACGTAGAGATAACATGGATTATAGTGTAGGAGATATTGTATATGTGAATCAAGGCCATATAAGATTAGGGCTATATTAAATAATGACAGATTCTCATTAAAGGGTATTGGAAATTTAAGAAACATTATAGTTGCAAAAGAAAAAAGTTCGCCTATGGCCTGGAGAGTGGACTGGGCAAAACGCTGTTGTAGAAGATTTATTATACAGTTCAGCCTATCGCAGTCCACTGCTGGACATAGGCCTCCCCAAGTTCGCGCCAGATGTCCCGGTCTTCCGCTATCCTCATCCAGCCTACACCGGCAACCTTACATAGATCGTCGGTCCAACGGGCCGGAGGACGTCCCACACTACGTTTGCCAAGACGCGGTCTCCACTCTAGGACCTGTCTACTGCAACGGCCATCGGTCCTGCGACACAGATGATCAGCTCACTGCCACTTCAACTTGCTAATTCTGTGGGCTACGTCGGTTACTTTCGTTCTCTCGCAGATAGTCTCATTTCTAATTCTATCTTTGAGAGGGACCCCAAGCATAGCCCGTTCCATTGCACGTTGAGCGACTTTAAACTTGTGAACCAGTCCCTTCGTCAGCGTCTACGTCTCGGCTCCGTATGTTAACACAGGCAGGACGCATTGCTCGAAAACTTTTGTCTTCAAGCATTGCGGAATCTTCGAAGTGAAGACTCGACGAAGTCTGCCAAACGCCGCCCAGCCCAACCGAATCCTCCTATCGGCCTCCTTCTCGAAGTTGTTGCAGCCTAGTTGGATAGTTCTAGTGTGTTTGGATTTGTTATAATTAGTATAAAATATTATGTATTATGGATTATGAATGGATTATGTATTACGGATTATGGATATATTTTGTATTATTATGGATTATGGATGGATTATGGATTAAGGATTATGGATATATTTTGTATTATTACGGATTATGGATGAATTGGAACCTTAGCTGTTGTATGATATTCACTGGCTGCGAGTGATTAAGCTTCACTGACTGCGGGGTGTTTGATCTGCACAGTAAGGTCTGATTATAAAACGATTATTGAAACTAAGTAAACGAATGTACCTATAAGTATTATGTATGTAATAATTAATTAGTAATATATAATGATATAATAAATAATCACTGTTGATGGGGGATTTTGTGATTGTACTTCGAGAGCGAAGTACTTGTCAGTATGGCCGTGTCAGATTATTTTATATTAAGTAATGAAATAGTTAATTTATAATGTATCTATCTATATAGGAATGTATGTATGTCTATAGAGTTGTTTCACATTATTATTGTTAATGTTGCTTGTTTATTTTATTTCTTGTTTGGTGTATACTAAGTGTAAATAAAGAAATGTAATATTTGATAATATAACATGTGGGTAGGACTATACTTTTTTGTCGTCGTCTATAAAACGAGTGTTCGGACTCGATTGGGGATTCTTGTTTGACACGTCGACCGGTGCGGAGCTCTCGGGGAAAAAGATAAGTATTATTATGTATTAGTTATGTTATACATATAATTATAGTGAATAAGTACTTATGTAATAATATTAGTGATAAATTGTTACAAGATATTTAATTCATTATACGCTTCTTAAAGATAAAGGTATTTAATTTCACTGATCAGATAATAATTCTTAGATTAATAAAGTATGAATATATTATAAATTGTTTATTATTTATATTTTACTTTCTTTTTCTTAACACGTGCGAATAATTCGCACTAAATAAGTAAAAACCAACCTTACCGAACCTACATACCTTCAGTCTTGTTGACATTGTTTCAAAATTAAAGCAGTAATATATATTATTTTAATAATGAACTAATTTACAAAAACAAAAGCGATAATAATTTTTTTTGTTGTTGATGCCGGTAGAGCAAGCAATTATCTATAAAACAATATATAATTTATGTGGAGTAATTGTGAGGTTTTTTCTAAAAAAGGAGGCAAATATTAACCTTAGCGTATTAATATGTATGATCTTTGAAAGGTCTCAGAAAATATTTGTCATTAACATAAGATTTCTTTATATCAATAAAACGTCGTTCAAATAATAAAAAACTGAAATTAAAATTTTCTTAGTTGAAAACAATCAAAAGATTATTATAATATTTATCATTATAAAAATGAAATTGAAGTCGGACTTATTTTTATTAATTCAAGACAAATTTTACGAAATAAATATAAATATTCGTTTTATAAGTCTGATTTATTTGATTTGAAACAGGTTTCAGGTCATTTTCGTTTTATTTATAATCTGTACTGGCTGTACCCGCGTCTTCTTTCGTGTGTCATCATCAAAAACGTGTATTTGATTTTTCATAACTAACTTCAAAAAGTAGGAGGTTTTCAATTCGATTATATTATTTAACGTGAGTTACCATAGAACTTTTTACCGATTTTGATGATTTTTTTTAAATCTAAAAGTGGTACTTGTCAAGTGATAAATTTAATCAATCGATCGAGATAAATACAAGTTACAACCACATAAAAATAACAATAATAACCGCTCTGGTATAGTGGTGTGTGTAGGCTCCTAAAATACCGACGGTTTGCGGGTTCGATTCCCGCTCGGGATAGATATTCATATTTGTACAAATATTTCTTTCCGGTTTGCATGTCTCGGAGTACACGTTAAGCTGTCGGTCTCGGTTATTTTTATAGACATCTGCTAACGATCGTTACTCTTAGTAGGGAATATATCCGCCAATCCGCATTGGAGCAGCATGTTGGATTAAGCTTTGCTTCTTCTCCTACACGGTGAAACAAGCCTTTGCCCAGCAGTGGGATATTACAGGCTGAAGCGAAGAAGAACTTTTGAAAAGTAGCCTACGAAATATTTTTTTCACCGAGAATATAAAATACTGTGTGTGTACATAAAACTTAATTCGCTTTTCTAGATAAATTACAAAAGAACCTTCACATGTACATGTACATGTGGGTTAACATGTAAATATGTGTCCTGTGGGTACAAAAACATTAAAACATGCGCCGCTAAATACCTAAAACAAACATTTGTTACGCATATCTTACTATAATACTTACTTCTTACTTACTATAATACTTACTATAATTAAAAGTTTATATATATATATATATATATATAAACTTTTAACCGACTTCCAAAAAAGGAGGAGGTTCTCAATTCGACTGTATTTTTTTTTTTTTTAATGTATGTTACATCAGAACTTTTGACCGGGTAGACCGATTTCGACAAATTTTGTTTTAATCGAAAGGTGGTGTGTGCCAATTGGTCCCATTTAAATTTATTTGAGATCTAACAACTACTTTTCGAGTTATATCTAAAAATGCGTTTTTACTTGACGCTTTTTTCGTCGACCTACGTTTTATTATACCGCATAACTTTTTACTGGATGTACCGATTTTGATAATTCTTTTTTTGTTGGAAAGGGGATATCCCTAGTTTTGTACCGTGATAAGGAAACCAGGATCTGATGATGGAATCCCAAAGAAATCGAGGGAAACTCTCGAAAATCCGCAATAACTTTTTACTGGGTGTACCGATTTTGATAATTTTTAATTTAATCAAAAGCTGATGTTTATCATGTGGTTACATATAAATTTTATCGAGATCTGATAATTACTTTTTGAGTAATCTTTGATAACGCGTAGTTACTTGATTATTTTTTCGTCGATCTTCGTTGTATTACTTTTCGATGTAATTAAAGTCGGTTTTTTTTTTCGTTTGCGAGCAAACACAATTATTGTATAAGTATTTATTGAAATAACTCGCAGGCTTCCGCTAAAATATTATAATAAACGTTAACTATAAACGTTAAGTGGCAATTTACTCAAATAATTAGCATATTTATTAAAAGATAATACAAGAAAATGTTATAAAGTAGGTAACAGGAATAAATTGGCAAACGTTTCTCGTTGTTTTCTTACCCTAAGGGCCAATTTCACCGGCTACCGTTAACGCTATTTATCAGATAATAGTTTTTATAATAGTTGTTAAGTTTCAAATATTTAAATTTTAACTCGTACAAAATGATCAATGAATTTTAATGAAGTGAACGTTGTGAACACCGTCGCTGCTTGGACGCGCCGTCCGCTGTAACTTCACATCGATGTTTGGGTTTATTTAATTCATCAAGAGATGGCGCGATTCATAATATTAATGATATCGGATATAAGTTGATGATATATCATTCTTTTTAACCGACTTCCAAAAAAGGAGGAGGTTCTCAATTCGACTGTATTTTTTTTTTATGTATGTTACATCAGAACTTTTGATCGGGTAGACCGACTTCGACAAATTTTGTTTTAATCGAAAGGTGATGTGTGCCAATTCGTCCCATTTAAATTTATTTTAAATCTAACAACTACTTCTCGAGCTATATCCAATAATACGTTTTTACTTAACGCTTTTTTCGTCGACCTACGTTGTATTATACCGCATAACTTTCTACTGGATGTACCGATTTTGATAATTCTTTTTTGTTGGAAAGGGGATATCCCTAGTTTAGTACCGTGATAAGGAAACCAAAATCTGGTGATGGGATCCCAGAGAAATCGAGGGAAACTCTCGAAAATCCGTAATAACTTTTTACTGGGTATACCGATTTTGATAATTTTTAATTTAATCGAAAGCTGATGTTTATAATGTGGTCACATATAAATTTTATCGAGATTTGATAACTGCTTTTTGAGTAATCTTTGATAACGCGTAGTTGCTTGACTATTTTTTCGTCGATCTACGTTGTATTACTTGTCGATGTAATTGAAGTCGGTTTTTTTTTCGTTTGCGAGTAAACACAATTATTCCCAATCGAATTCGTCTATATTTGTGCCGTATTTTTATTCGCAATTATGAATCTAAAAGTTGTGGTTTCTTCATTAAGGCGAACCAGTTTCTAATGCCCTGTTCTACAAGCGTACGTCTCACCTGATCGTGAGTGATTATCGTAGGTTATAAGCGTCTGCAAAAGCAGGAGCATTGCAAGCGCGTGTCCGATCCTACCCCAATCCTCTCTCCAGCAGAAGCTTTGGTTACCTCACAACAGGAACACAACACTGCTTGAAAGCAGTATTATTTAGCTGTGATCAGCCTTACAGAAGTAAGGTCGAGGTTCACAACCGGTGGAGAAGGCTCTAATAGAAACTTCTAAAACGATAAAAATCAGAAGTAGTAGGCGTATTTATGTTCTTACTAGCTGCTGCCCGCGACGTCGTCTGCGTGAACGCTATACAGCGCCAAAAATACCTACGATTATACCTTTTAAAATAACATTCATTTACCCGTTTCTTCTTTACATTTCATATCTACAGAAAAATCTCATAGATGACGCTGCTTTAAAATTGTCTACTTATATTCATTTAATTATATTTATCGGCTTAGTTACTTATATTGCGTGATTTTTATCGTTTGAAGCTAGCTTATATAGCATGGTTATTAAAATAATAACAACAACATTCAAATATGCGTCGTTAGATTACACGTTGTTACAGATTGCGTTGAGGAAATAAAACTTCTCGTTCCCGGTAGGTGATAGCGTGATAATATGTAGCCTATATGTTGACCCGACTCCTTAATAATATTTGTGCCAAATTTGAAGTAAATCCATGCGGTACTTTTTGAGTTTATTCTGGACATACATACAAACAAACAGACAAACAGACAAATATTCTAAAAACTATATTTTTGGCTTCGGTATCAAATGTAGATCACACCCCAAGTATTCTCTTAAAAAAAATATTCAATGTACAGTTTTGACTTTCCTACCATTTTATTATATGTATAGATAGACATCATCAAAATGAAAGTTATTTTTTTCAATTAACCTCCATACCCTTGGGAAAGGATCAGTAACGCGTTTGCGATGCTCCTGGTTTTCTTTATTTTACCAAAATTAATTTGTATAATATGGTTCGCACGATAAAAAGCATTTAAATCTTCAAATCCGTTTATTGAATACTCTTAACATACAATCAGACTTAATTTAGAATGACAATTATTAAAAAAAAAAAAACAGTTTTCGTACATGACATTAAAAAGGGTATAATTTAAATGAGGTTTTACTATAAACATCACACAGACAAATACGCTAGACAATCTAAGCACATTTTATAAAACAATTCTTCTATACATGAGCGTGTGATATATTACAGCCCATGAATTCCGAATACGTTTCTAAGCATTTTAAATAATTCACATTCTTTACTATTCCGATGTTAGCGTGTTCATATAAACTCTTCAAACTTAATTACGAATATAAGTTCCGTATATTTCATGTTACACTAAAATATATTATTCATCACACATTCAACGAGATCTTCAACAGACTACCTGTTCAGAATATGAGTCTGTAACGCAAACAACTTCGAATTTCGTCTCCATATGTTGATTGAAATGGGTGTTTTTCTAGCAATAAATATCCTTATGTCCTATTTTATAAGGTACATTATTCTCAAATATGATGAAGTCATTAGTGTCTCATTGTGATTCAAATTATTGGATCTAGCTTTAATGGAATACTGAATATATAGTACCATCTAGAGTACGTACAAACCGATCTAAACTTGTTGGCTTTTGTAATTTTATTAATATACACATATAAATATCCTTTAGGGTACAATTAATAGTTATTGCAAAAGTGCAATCTCTTCCAGATCATCTTTGACCAAAGGCCATAAAAAATAAAGCTGCGAAAAGACGTACCAATGACAATCAATTTACACATATATACCAACTTTGCAGTAAGACAAAAGCGTAAATTCTTACACATAGTAAAATCTTTAAATCGAAACTCAGAGATTAGCCTAAAAACAGTTATTATGACATTTTCATATTGTCTCGTGAACAAGACATTCGTAGGTAATATCCGAATATCGAGCTCCGCAAAATAAAGATTTAAAAAAAATTGGTTGTCTGTAAAGTTGGTTTACGGACGATATTTTAACGTGACGACGTCATAACAAAACATCTCCTTGGAGGCATGGACGCATAGGCCAATCGAGTGAAAGAGAGATAGATGCGGCGCAAGCGTACAATGAGCGCAACGGGACAATAAGCGTAACGGGACAATGCATCAACTTTTTCCGTGCATCCGTCCGACGTTCATCAACTTATGAGACGTAGTCACATCAAAAAACATTGTAAATATCCGGTTTCAAATAATTCTATTAATTACTGTATTCGTCAATTAATATTTATCAAACAATTTAGTATTTAATCATCAAGAATCAACTAGGGTAAATTGAAGTTACGTTCTCTTTTGTGCAAACGGCACAAAGATGTAATTTGGAATTAGTGACTAATATTTGTGCCGTTTAGTCGTTTCAGCTTTTTCCGCTGCGGCTCCCGCTTTTAAGGCTGTTTCCCTGACATGAGACGGAGCAAGTGTGTCAACGCAGGTTGCGTCCCATTTTCAATCAATTTTATGTCATCGTATTAGAATACTTAAACAAACAAGAAGTTACCACCGATTATGAATACAAATATTTTCTGAAAAGCTACCAGTTTACCAGTACCTCTATAAAAATCTGTATTTTTTTTTAATCAGTGATATCTAATTTAAAAAGTTTAACTAGCTGCTCTGCTAACTAGCTATCAAAATCAAAACATCTTTATTAAATAGGCTTCAAAAGCACCTTCAAAAAATTCAATGTTCAAATTAAAATTTTAATTATTTTTAAAAGTCACCACTAATTCGGAATATAGATTCTACAGGAAGGAATCGGCCAGAAACTTCGCAGTAACTTTTTTTTAATATAAAGACTGCTTAGTAACTTGTAACTAACATTCATTTCTATTATCACTGAATATTTTGTATAACATATATTTTATTTTTCATGTATTTAATAAGTTTTCTTTTTGGAGCCTTTTAAGGACAATTCAAATAATAAACTTTTTTCATCTATGTTCTTTAAGTTACTCTATTAATATTTAATTTATTGTATATTGGTGTAGGGTATGCTTATGAAAATTTTTAAAATTGTTTATGAAGTCAAAGTTATCATAGCATGTCATAGCTGTGTAAGTTATGCTAATGTTTTTTATTATTATTATTTTTTACCGTTCACACACGGTCGTCCGTCCTTAAGGTAAGCTATTTAATCGTCGATATAGGTAACCGCAGGCTGTTATAGCTAAATATATATTTTTTGATAAATATACATATATAAATACAAGTACCCGGTTGACCGAGCTAAGCTCGGTATTTTTAGTAAATCGTGTTTTTTGGAAATCATAAAGTATAAATACGAATTACATATTGATAAAATATGAATAATATTTTTAGATTTTACCGACATAATAATAAAAAATAAGAACAGTCTATTTAAATAAAAAATAGCGAGTGCAATTAGAAAAAGAAAAAGAAAAAATAATTGATCAGGGACATGTGGATTTGAACCATGATCTTCTCGGTTGATCACGAGCGGCCGATTTCCCACCGAGCTATTTCAACTACATTGACTTATGCGAAATTTACCTTCGTATTCTAACGATATTTTTTTCAATTCCTAAAAACAGGGATAAAACGACATTTCCTGAAAATGAATCCTAGCTAGATAGATTTATCTCCCCCGAAACCCCCTAAATACTAAATTTTATGAAAATCGTTGGAGCCGTTTCCGAGATTCAGATTCTATATATATATATATACAAGAATTGCTCGTTTAATAGTATAAGATTATTATACCCAGACAAAGGCGAGAATCGAACTCACAACCCGCGGAGCAGAATGCCCTACCAAACTGCATAAATGGCTTAGTCCTCAGTCGTAGTTAGTAGTTAGTTAGTTTTAAATTCTTATTATTCTTTTGGACCAAAGAATTAGTAATAGCTTTTAATCATTTGCGGGTAGGTTAAGTTGGTAATGAAATTATGGGCTGGGTTTTTAATGGGCGGTGTTGATTACTGCACATTAGACGATCCCTCTGCTCATTGGCTGGATGTTTTAATAAATTGTATAAATAGCAAAGACATTACTTAAATTGAAATGAAACGGATTATAATATATGGCACTCGTTTTCGGTTCAGCCTGTAGTATCCCACTGCTGGGCATTGGCCTCTTTCCCCCTGTAGGAGAAAGATCGGAACTTAATCCACCACTCGGGTTGGCGTATATATTCACTACTATGAGTAACGTGTCATATCAGGTTTACGTGATAAAAACTGGGACCAACGACTGGAAGATCCACAAATACTGCACAAACACCCAGACCACGGCAAACATCTCTATGGCCAACACAAGTGTTTGTCATGTGCAGGGATCGAACCCGCAACCGCCAGCGCAACAGCCACAAACCAATGCTGTGGCCGTTGCGCTAACGTGGCATCGAGTAGATGGCACATTCACACAATTTAGCAAAATTGAACTGCAACAGGAATCTAAGAACTTAGTCTTTCATATTTCTCCAATTCGAGATGATTATTAATTTTCACAACAAGAGGTCATACATGAAACATATGATGCTTTAGCAACTTTTTGAACACCTACTCCACCCCACCTAGGTGATGTTTTGGACTACGCCCCTCCCCATACCCACGTATCACGTGTATTATTTTTCAAATGAATTGAGCAAATGAAATTAAGTTTGGTAGGTGAATTTAATCAATTTTTGAAAATTAAGCACAACTTTGTAGGAAGTTTGTTGTTGTTGTTTTGATATATTTTTTTTTTATATATCAAGTTCGGCAAACAAGCGTACGGCTCACCTGATGGTAAGAGATTACCGTAGCTCATAGACGTCTGCAACACCAGAAGCATCGCAAGCGTGTTGCCGATCCTATCCCCAAATCCCCCCAGGAGCTTTGGTCACCTTACTTGCCAACAGAAACACAACACTGCTTGAAAATAGTATTATTTAGCTGTGATCTTCTGTAAGGTCGAGGTTGGGTCGCTCCTTATTTTTATTTATTATTAGAAGTAGAAATCGCGTGTTCAACGAAAAATAAATACACGTAATACCATAACAACCCCCCCCCCCCCTCCCTCCCTCCTTGTGATATTTTGTAATGTTTTACCGAACTTACTTCCTACTTTAAAGCCTCGCATGATAAATGCATGACTTGAAGATGACATGAAGACGTAGTCCCGGACCAGAAATAAATACGTGTATTATGGATAAAGCTAATACCTGTACTGAGGTGGAATCGAACCTATAGACTGCGTTTATGAATCTTTTGCCACCCTTGACAAGATCGGTCGTCTGAAAGGTTAACTTACATCGAGACTATGAACCTCATATTATGACTTCTAGACTAATCCCGTTCTCAGTAATCAGAATTTCTAATTTATTTTGTAAAAAAAAAATAATAATCTCCCGTTCTCAGTAATCAGAATTTCTAATTTATTTTGTAAAAAAAATAATTATCTAGTAATCCTAAGAAAGGTGCATCAAATACGACAATTATAAATAATATTAATACAGATTATGAATTCATTTTAATTTTACGGCTTCTAATCCAAATCTTACCTTTGAATGAGACTAAAAAAAGTTCTTTGAACTCACAAGTTAATTTTAAGATCTTGTTGTCACAAGCTATATTGCGTTATATTAAATATTAATTTGCTTTCTGTTATTTTCTGAACGATTTTAATTAAAATTAGAATTTGATATTTTTACAAGTAAGCTTTAAAAGAAATTTTAAAAGATCATTTTACGAAGTACATGTATTTACACATATATTAGTACACATATTTTTATTTTTATTTATTCTTCTGAGAAGAATTGGAAAAAGAACTCAACCGAAACTCTTTTAAAAACCATCTTTTTGTTTGTCAACTATTATAGTATTTAACTGAGGTAGGGCACAGCAGGAATTTCCTGCTCAAAATATGGAGCAGCCCGACTGGGGTAGTACCTCGACCTTACAGAAGATCACAGCAAAATAATACTGCATACCAAATTTTCATACCGAGTTGGTAGAGATGAAATCTACATCATCTATCTTTGAGATGTATATTTACATAGTGTAAAAGATGTTGTTTTATAGCCTGCTAATAATAAAATAAATATTCTATACGATGAGAACAATGATAAAACAATCTATCTAGTACTAGGTATGAATCTTGGATAATTTCTTTAACAGTCTGCGACGTTATTAGAAAAAACATCAAAGCAAACTTTTTAATGAATTTAATTATTTTACTAATTTCAACAATAAAATGTGTTCCCTCGTAATTATATCAATTTGTTATATAAATATTTCAGCAAAGAATCTGTCTCAACACATTAATAATTTGCGAATATTATAAATATTCAATTAAAATTCTTTATTCTTCGCTTCAGCCTATAATATCCCACTACTGGGCACAGGCCTCTTTCCCCATGTAGGAGAAGGATCAGAGCTCCACGCTACTCAAATGCGGGTTGGTGGATATATTCCCTACTATGAGTAACGATCGCTATCAGGTGTACATGATAACAACCGGCCGACGGCTTAACGTGCTCTCCGAGGCACGGTGGGGAGACCCACAAGGACTGCACAAACACCCAGACCACAGCAAACACCTGTATGGCCAAAATACAAAATACATTTATGTAATGTATATATATAGTAATAAATGTATATAAAACTGACATAAATTTAATATATATATACAGGTGTCCGGTAATTAATGGATAACCCCGCAGGTGCTTGTGGAGGGGCACAGGGCCAACCCAGAAAAAAATAAAAAATAAGTCTATCTGCAACGGTCTAGGAAATTCGATACCTTTGTTCAAACTTTTGGGCACTACGGCTGCTAACTCAATAATAACGAATTGATTTTCCCTGGAAATAACCGTGGATAATCGGCCTTGCTAACGCGCATTACAAAATATTTCTAGTCACAACTGTTTCTTTTTTTTTTTTTAATGAAAAATAGTGTATTCGAAATCCCCTGTGGTATAAAGAAAACGTAGGGGGACCTAGGTGGCCCATAGTTTAAAAAACATGCCCACTTCATGAAGTTTCTTAAATGGTATTTTACTCAATATTTTTATCGTCAAATTATCGAGTTATTGCTACCTGTTTCTCTAGCCCTATTTTTCTTATAACCAAAACAAATAATAAAATAAAAATTTTATTTCGATAATCAGTGAAAGTGTATTTTAGGGTGGTTAGGGTGTTGTTAATAATTTTAACAACAATTTCAAATATGTAGTTTTTATAATAAACGTTCAAATTGTTTGCCACCTACTCTAATACAGGCTCTACATCTTCTTATTAACGATTTTTTAATAGGCGCGATTATCTGCGCTAATTTCTCAAGCCACATCCAAAACACGTCGACGAAGTTCCTGTATTGTAGCAATTGGTTTTTTGTATACTTTTTCTTTAAAGCAGCCCCAATAAAAAGAATATTCACAAGAAAATTGTTTCGACAATAAGATTGATCACATATCGACACCTCCGACGCATAAGGTTTAACGCATTTTTTATTGAAAATCCATATTTTACATTTTCGTAATAACGTATATGAGCTTTATAAATTCCTGATACCAGAATCTTAAAATTACTTTTAATTAACGAGTTTTAGAAACGCTTATGGTCGTATATTTTGATAGTTACCGCGCATATAGTCGCATTTCACGTTACGACGATAAGCGTTGTACTACTGGTTCGTGCAAGACCAATCAAGGTCAGTTACCGCCGTCGTATGTCACTGACAGTGCATATAATAAGATGTGCAAGTAATAAGAAATTTGAAGTGTTTTACGTTATGATATTATCACGAGTGTGTTGTGATATGTTGATTGTATTATATTACAACCAATTACGATCATCAAGAATTTTAAAATTAGTACTTAATGAAAATGAAAATATTACTTCTAATGAATCCAGTCAAATTGATGTTTTGTTTTTTAATTGGTTGTTTTTTATTAAATAGTTAGAAATCATATCGCTATACAAACTTATTAGATTAGATTTATTATTATATTTATGTGATATTTTTTGAAATTTATAATTTTAATCTAGTTCCACGCATAACGTCGTAATATTATAGTTACGACGTTATGCGTTATTTTTATTCCAAAGTTAACGGTTGTAACTAGTACTTACGACAATATGCGTCGTTATTAAAAAACAAAATCTGTGTTCTTATAGTCGTATGTAGATCATACAACGTTATGCTTCGAACTCAATATTAAATAAGACTTTATGCCATTTTTTATTTGCTAAAATCATAAATAAATTTAAAATTTTGTACCATTAATATGTTGTGGTGGTTAATGAAATGTAAGTGTGTGTGTTTTTAGAATCACATGTTCAACTGGAAACCGAGCATAACTGGAATTTGTACACGTCAATGGTTGAGGTCGATGACATTAGAAAAAGTTCCCAAGAAGTACGACTAGCATTAAATAATTTATATAATACTAGCTCAAATCAAGACATGAAGAGTTTTATGCCTATCGAAGGATATGGTGAAACAATTAATGTGGCTTTGGAATCCGAGGTACTGTACGTAGTAGATAGCAATCAATCTCAAATTGATAAAACATTATTCCTTCACCCCTAAGCGAACCATTTCGAGTCGAAGAGGTCATTCATGCTTGTCCATCTGATCACAGCCTGGTGCCAGATTCGAATATCTGTTTATCAAACACCAATAGCAGAGCTGACACACCTCTGCACAGTGACGCCTATACTTTTATTTCTTCACATTGTTCGTCTGTTGAGGGAACATCATCTTCTAGTCGAAAACGACTCAAGCGACGAGATGATTGGAAAGATGTAAAACGAAAATGTCTTAAGAATTTAGGTAAAGCCTACATAAGCAAAAAAGACAGCGTCAGTAGAGATGTTAAGGTGATTAAACTTCCGTGTACCTCAACATGTCGCCTTAAATGTCATCAGAAGTTCAGTTCTCAGCAACTTTATGCGTTTTGGAAGCTTGGTGACTATACTAGACAGCAAGATTACATAGCTAAGTATATTGAAGTTTGAATTGTAATACTCATACCACTACAAAGGCTAATTCTAAACGTAAGAAAACTTTGAAATATTCCTTCCCACTAACAGAACCTAATTCAGATAATCGTATTATTGTTAGGGTGTGTAAAACGATGTTCCTCAATACTCTTTCTATAGGAGAACGAACAGTTAGTACGGCCGTGTCGAAGTGGTGTTCAGGTGCTGGTTCTATTTCCTCAGACCATCGTGGCGGTTCGAGAGTTGTTATCATAGACGAAAAGATTAAACAAGGAGTAATAAAGCATGTACAAATATTTCTACCAGATGAATCACACTATGTGCGCAAAAAGTTTACAAACCTTACTTAGATAGCGGACTCACGTTTACAAAGATGTTTTGTTTATATAATGAGTGGCGTACTAATGAAAATATAAAAAGAAAAGTTAAAACAGCTCGGCAATAGAGGGATAGTATAAATAACAATTTAAATTATTCATTTTACAAACGTAAGAAGGATATTTGTAACGAATGTCATGCTTACGACACAAATTAAAATAATATGACTGAAGAAGAAATAAATAAACAAAAACAACATATAATATCAAAAAAATTAGCAATAAATTTTAAGGAAAAAGACAAAAATTAGCTGTAGAAAGTAAAGGAAAAATAATTACAGCATGCTTCGATTTTCAAAAAATTCTGAATTATTCTCATGGAAATGTAGGTTTATTTTATTATTAAGAAACAAAAGGAACCTATCGGTCCATAATTTTACAGTTTTCGATCTAGCCAGTAAAGAAGCATATTGTTACACGTGGCGAAAGATTAATGGGAAGCACCAAGCATGTGAAGTTGTAAGTTGTGTCTAAAGTAAAAGATGGCGCTAAGGAATTCATTTTTTGGTCAGATAATTGTACTCCGAAATCGTATTGTGTTTTCATTTTATACTTATGCTGCAAAAAAATATGGTGTAACAATAAATCATAGGTTCTTAGAGCGAGGACATACTCAAAATGAAGCAAATTCTGTTCATGCTAGAGCGAAATTCAAAAAATAAACTCATATATACGCCAGAGTAATGGTATGCTTTACAAAGATGGTCAAAAGTTAACACGCCTTATATAATGTGATTAAGATGAGTATTACAGATTTTTATAATTTCAAAAAGTTATTGGATGGAAAAAAACTATTAATAACAAACTAAATTATAATAAAGTTGATTTGAAAAATATATGTTTTTATTGCTACTAATCTTATTTTTTTATAAGTATATCAAATTTTTTTATCTGCCGTTTATGGTGATCAAAGTTTTGATTCTTTGTCTAGCAAGAATTACGTCGTAACAATTTGCAACTTGACGGTATGTAAATTTCTTACCACGCATAAAGTAGCAACCCGGCGTAACTTGAAGGCAAGGAAACTTTACTCCACGCATATCGCTGTAACTCGTCGTAACATAATAATATAACACTTGCATCCCTACGCATAAAGTCTTAAGTATGTAATTTCCGTATTTTTTCATTAAATTATAATTCATTTCCTATAAATAGTGTTTGTTTAAAGATGGCTTATGGCACCATTAATTATAAGCTTGATTAAAAGTTAAATTTCCTTCTCGTTTTCGAGTAGTGACAAAAGTAAACTTTAAATGCCCATACTGTAAACTTGCCATATTCTGTATACGACCTTATGCGCTGGAGGTGTCGATATGTTTGAGTTCGAGTTCGATCTTTGTTATACTTTCTTAAGTAAACCTCAAGACTCATGTCTTCAGAGATTTACTGAACTGCTAGTGCTATCTGTGGTATACTATTGAAACTACATCGACAAAAAATATAGCATACATAAATTATTAATCTAAATTACACGGGTAACTTAGATTTAGATATTCCTGATAGATGGCGCTGTTACCTATTAAACTAATACTACATTTTTTTGAACAAAACTCGCCTAATCTGTTATTTGTAAAAAATACTTATAGCGTAAATTATGATATTCATATACAAGTAAGTAAAATATTTTTCAAATTTTTTTAAAATATTTTTCAAAATGTTACGTTTAGTTTATAAGTAATAATTCGAAACGGAAAAAAGTTTCATATACCCAAGAACCCAATAATATGTACCCAACACAATTAACTAACAATATGTACCCAAGTAGGTATATCTTGTTAGTTAAGCGGAAGCTAGCGATTTACATAATCATGACCATTGCAATTTGTAAGTTGTAATCCGTTATCGATCCCGGTTACAATAAACACCTTACTCGTAACGTCCCGAACTCGAATTACAAAAAAAAATTGGGGAGCCGTGAAATTTATTATAGTAAAAACGAGTGTGCTTTCGACCACACGACTGAAGTAAAAATACTTTAGCTCCATCTAACATATATATACTATACTACCACTAACGTTACTCTATATTTCGTCCCTTTTTTCTTCTTTATTTGAATTTTACTAGTAATCGATTTTGCACACCTACAAACGTCTGCTCTTGTACGTCCTAAGGTTGGCTGGTAGAGAATGCTTTTAGCATTGAGCCCGCCTTTTGTACAATTCTATAATGTATTGGGCAATAAAGTATTAATAAATAAACAAATAACTTATATCTCCCTCTCAACTTCCGTTCACCTTGCCCAATCATCTCGTAACGCATTTACCAGCTTACTACCCAAGTCAAAAGTGCGTAAAAAAGTTTTACTTAAAAAAAGTTGCAGGAGTAATTGAAGAAGATAAACTAATATTTAATACTCTGGAAATATATTTTTAAAACTTAGAAGTAGTCGAAGATGGTTGTGAATACTTAAAAAAAATTAATAGATAGAAAGACATACCTATATAGCTCTACCTACCTACTTAACATTTAAAATAATTCTGGTACCAAACATTTACAATTATTGTTAATTTTACATACAAAATTTTCAAACTACGGTAACTAAACTTCTCATTCTGTAACGACTTTCCACCCGTATACTTCATAAATTACTTTACGCTCCACACATCGCACCCTTAATAAAACAAAGATGTAACTCAAAAATCGCAAATTGTGGGAATTGGCGTTTGAAGTTTAGCACTTTTTCCGCATTGTGTTTGATTAAAAATTACCAATTATTTGTAATGCTCTTAATGACTTTTACTATTGATATCAGTAGTTTAAAGTACAGAGATTAATAGAATAATAGAAAAACAACTGTGTTACAGTCTATAATAGCTGTAAAATGGAGATGAAAAAAAAGTTCCGACTTAAATCTCTTTATGCCAAAAATTACTTAATATTTTAGGTAGTATTTCAAAAAAATTCTCTTTAGTATTAAAACATAACAAAAAGTTTTAAAAATAAATCACAATGTTTCGTTTTATGATTATTTAATTGTAATTATGGCGTTGTATGTATTAATGCATCATTTTTTTAAAAACGAAAACTGAAATTTATCACCTTTTTTTTTAAATTAAACAAATTTTTATTAATCATCTCATATTTATATAATCTCTTTATGGCTACAAATATTGTTTTTTAAACAAAACAAAAACTATACACTATTATAAGAATTAGGTACAATTAGTCTCTAGTAAATATCTTCTAAAATCACAAATAATTACTAACCACAAATGATCTAATATATAAAATTCTCGTGTCGCGGTGTTTGTAGTTAAACTCCTCCGAAACGGCTAGACCGATTCACACGAAATTTTGTGTGCATATGTAGGTCTGAGAATCGAACAACATCTATTTTTCATACCCCTAAGTTAAAAGGGGGGGGGGGATTAAGGGGTTTAATAACATATATGGCAAAATAAAGTTTGCGGGGTCAGCTAGTAAATAGTATAAAAATCAGCAGTCTCTTCTTTCTTATAATGTCTATCATCTTGTTTTTGCTCATTGTTTGAATTATCATATGATACACATAGATCACACTGACCTGTTTTTGGTTGGTGAAACCCTAAGTTAAATACCGTCGGAATCAATATTTTCTGCACATTTGAATCGTCTCGCCATAAGACTCGACGAATTCCAACCACCAGAGCAGGTTGGGTTTCGAAATGGCTACAACACCGTAGACCACATCCATACTGTTCAACAGATTATTCAAAAGACAGAGACATATAATCAGCTGCTGTGTATGGAATTTGTGGAATGCGAGAAAGCCTGTGTCGAGACCTGGGCTGCCCTGAACTCTCTGCAGAGATGTCATATCGACTGGCGATATATCGTGGTACTGAGATGTATGTACGACGCAACGACGATGACCGTTCATGTTCAGGACCAGAGAACAATACCTATTTCCCTGCGGCGTGGGGTAAGACAGCAAGATGTAATATCACCGAAACTGTTTACCACTGCGCTGGAGGATATCTTTAAGATCTTGAACAAGGCATCAATGTCAACGGTGAATACATCTCTCACCTTCGTTTCGCCGACGATATCGTCATCTTTGCGGACACGTTAGATGAGTTAGGCCAAATGCTAGCCGGTCTAAACGAGTCCTCCCGACGTGTCGTTCTCTGTATGAACTTGAACAAAACGAAAGTTATGTCTAACAACCAAGTCATACCGAGACAGGTATCGGTCGATGGTACCCTTCTCTAAGTTGTTCAGGATTATATTTACTTAGGCCATACTATCCAACTAGGCCGCAACAACTTTGAGAAGGAGGCCGATAGGAGGATTCGGTGGGGCTGGGCGGCATTTGGCAGGCTTCGTCGAGTCTTCACTTCGAAGATTCCGCAATGCTTGAAGACAAAAGTCTTCGAGCAATACGTCCTGCCTGTGTTAACATACCGAGCCGAGACATGGACACTGACGAAGGGACTGGTCCACAAATATAAAGTCCCTCAACGTGCAATGGAACTGGCCATGCTTGGGGTTTCCCTCAAAGATAGGATTAGAAACGAGACTACCGCGAGAGAACGAAAGTAACCGATATAGCCCACAGAATTAGCAAGTTGAAGTGGCAGTGGGCTGGTCATCTGTGGCACAGGACCGGTGGCTGTTGGATCAGACGCGTCCTGGAGTAGAGATCGCGTCTTGGCAAACACAGTGTGTGACGTCCTCTGGCCCGTTGGACCGACAATCTACCTAAGATTGCCGGTGTAAGCTGGATGAGGATTGCGGAAAACCGGGATGTCTAGCGCGAACTTGGGGAGGCCTATGTCCAGCAGTGCATTGCAATAGGCTGAACTGACTGACAAATATTTGGTTTATTATTGCAGTCAGAGTCAGAAGAACTTTGATTTTCAAACATAAAATTTCTTCTGTTGACAGGTTTATTAAAGAACGTATTAAAATCTACAGTGCATCGTCGTCACTCAGGTCGACGTCACTTAGATCTGTGTATTATACTGGAGAAATATTGTAACTGGCCACACTATTGTAATTTCGTCGCTCTCTCAGCTGAATTTGCTCATATTTTGTGTTGAATTGGTGTAAGACGTCTTTTCTTCACAATCCGTTGTAACGTTTTGTGGGGCAGGGTTTTGGGTAGGCATTGAACTATTGGAGCTTGAAAAACTGGATGAAGATGAGCTAGAAGAGCTTGACGATGATGAGCTAGATGAATCGGAACTAGATGAAGATGATCTTGAAGACGAACTAGAGGACTGTAAATGGCTAGTATTATTTAGGTGTCATTTTTCTCGTCAACTCATAAGTGACAGTAAAATATTGAGTCGGTGTCATCATTTTCGTCAGCTCTGCAGTTACATTTTTGGGCTCTGGAGATATATGTATTTTGTTGATTTTCCTCTTCAACCTGCATAACTTCTTTAGTCTAAAATACCAATAATTCATAACACTGTAGTATATTTTAAGGATGAATAATAATCATAATTATTTAACGTCAAAATAGCAGCATTGTTGAATGACAATGATCTATTCAGTCGTTTTGCCATAAAAGAGTAACAATCATCCATCCATACGTCATCCTCATAAACTTTCACATTTATTACAGTAATCAGATGAAAAAAAAATTATAACTTATTACACTATTATTATATTACTTAAAAAGCCGACCGGTGGCGGGATAACCATCCAATTGCTGGCTTTGAAATACACAGGCCGAAGACGGGCAGCAGCGTCTTCGGAGCGACAAAGCCAGCCCTGCGGTCACCAACCGCCTGCCCAGCGTGGTGACTATGGGCAAAACACATAAGTTCACGCTATTTTTGGCGAAAGCTTGTGGAGGCCTATGTCCAGCAGTGGACTGTATAGGTTGTAGTGTGTAGTTGGTAGTAAAACCTATACAAATAAGCACAACAGTTACAAGTTATTCTTAACTTTTACACGAAATGGGAATTAATGTTGAAAGTTTTTACTTATCTTTCGTCATTCTAAATAATAAAAAGAAGTAAACAAAAGTGACTTTTATAAATAGCCTTATTTATTACAATAAAGTGATACCTAACCAATTACTCCAACAACTAAGGCATATATTTCAATATAAAACTGAAGTGTTAGGCGTTAACTTTGTAAAATTTGTCAATTTTTAAAACAAAACCGAAGTAAATCCAAATGTTACACATCATTATCAAATGCGTTTTCTGAGAGAATGAAGTATAACAAAAATCATCTTTTTATTTTAAATCCTTTTTAATCTAATATCGAATTATTTGATGTTACTCAAAACGGCAGCACTTCAATCTCCGCTCACTGCCGGTGCATCTCTGAATCACGCCACTTTATAAGAACTGACTTGTCACTTCCAGTTGATAGGAAAGAGAGCAACAGTCGCGTATCTCTCTGTATCTTATAGTTAAAACGCCGGAGTCGAAGTCTAACTATTCTTTACGCGACGAAGACGGGTTTTATTGTAAAATCTCCAAATCCACAAATTTTGAGTTACATCTTTGTTTTATTAAAGGTGCGACATGCGCATTGTAAAGTTTTTAATTGGCGATGTGAGCCCGCTGCGAAAGTGAAACAGCTCGAAAGTGGTGTGTTGTCTTTACTTGGATCGTTTCGATTTCAATGCTTCAAGGTCTAAATATATTATCGTTTTGCGCAGAACATTATTAGTAAGGATATAAAAAAATACAGACTTCAATTACATAGACAGGTAACAGGAAGTGGGTAATATTATAGCGAAATAATATTTTTTAAAATGTTTGTCTGTCTGTTTGCTCCGGCTAATATCTGAAACGGCTGGACCGATTTTGACGGGACTTTCACTGACAGATAGCTGATGTAATAAGGAGTAACTTAGGCTACTTTTATTTTAGAAATTTATTTATTTTGTAACTCTGCAAACTGCACATTTTTGTTTTCTACGCGCATGAAGTCGCCGGTATTGCTAATTACAGCATAATTAAAATAACACATAGGTATATGTGTAATTTTTAATTAATTGTTTGTTTAATTAATTTACTGAGCGAAATAAAGTGAGGGACATTCATTACCTTATCGTTTGAAATAAATTAAATAAGTGTAATGCCATTGTCACTGCTGATAAGCCTCAATTAAATATATTAACATTGTTTGCTTAGTAGAATAAATTTAATCTTTCCTCAATAGAACAAACTAAAGATTTCTTAGAGGTAAGTGTTAGCACAAACTCAAAAGGGAGTTTTATAGTTTGCTGATAAATTGATCTCATATGCAAGTGACTAATAGTATTTTACAGCAAGAGGTGCAGTAGAGAGGCTTGTTCCACTCAACCTAAAGACAGGATTTGGAGTTGCATGTTGTGAATAGAAATATCTGTCTACTAAGTCAGTTTAAGTTGAAAAGGAAAAATATATAAACTATCTTTCGGACACAATTATATATCACATAGGTTCATCAGCAACCAGACATAGGCCATAAATAATTTATTTTCCATTTAAAACTGTTTGTCCGTGTTATATTTGTTTTTCAAAAATATTATACACGTCACTTCAGCTTATCACGGTCCTCTGCTGATAGTAGGTCTCCCCAAATTTATGTTAAGCTTCCCGGTTCTCCGCAGTTCTCATCCAGCCCAGGCGATCTTACACAGATCATCAGTCTAGCATATTATACTTATAATATATTGAAATGAAAACACATTTTTATTTCATTATTTATTAATTAAAGAATTACATTTCTTTACAAATCCATTGAATATCTCAATAAATAATTGTGATCTACACACATTGATTCAATAATTAATTTAGTTCTCATTTAATTTCGTACTCGTCTCTCGAAACGTTTGTACTGTCAGCATCTACAAAACATATTTGTTTTATTACCATATACTGCATTTACTACAATAGTATAATCATACATTTTATATAAAAATTTCTCACCAATCAGTAAATTAATGTCTGATTTAGTCAGTAGAAAGATCCTATGTTCCTTCAGCTTTAAATTTTTGTCAAGAGTTTCTTCATACAAAGTAATAACTAGTTTCGAACTAAAATCATAGTATTGAGATGTTAATTAATTATTATTTCATATTTAATGTATATTTAATACTTCATAATTCCGAAATAGATAAACTTTTTAAATGTATTTATTTATCCACGTTCTTTCACTTGTAACAATTTTAATTTATTGTATATTTGATACTAGACTTTTTGATAGCAATATACTTGGAAATACAACAAAAATTATTCCAGATTGTAAAACTCTATTAAAATGCCTAAGTCATGTAAACAAAGCTTATCAATTTATTATTTTTATTTCAGTTTCAGTTGCTACCAAAGGTTGCTACCTTTATTTACTTCTTGTTAGTTTCCATCAAAGAGTAATATAAGCATACAGGAAGTTTCCATAGAGTAGAACACAGAGTATGAGTAGTCTTGGGTAGCACATGTACGATGTACTAAAAGGTTACGTTACTTAGTAAGGTACGAAATGTAATAGTACCGAACATCAATCGCTATTCGGACCTAATCGGACTAATCGTACACTGTAACAGTACTATCAACTGTATACTTGAACTACGTTCACCGCGGTCCGACGAGTTTGTATTGTACGACTATGGGTCCGAGTATCACACTATCCGATTGTCCGACTGTCCGACTTTGGTCCGACTGTCCGAGATGATGTTATTCGTACCTTCGTACGACGTTCGTTAGCGTTAAAACGAAACAGAGCTATACAGCAGAACGGTACGAACGATTAATGTTGAATGTGCTAAGACCGCACGAGTTACACCGCGTCGCGCATTCTATTCATATGGCGTTTTAATGTTTAGTTTTTAATCAAAGTTTTATGAATATAACGTAAACTAATTCCTTTTACGTATAAGTAATTTTTTTTTTGTTAAAGTTTTTGTTTAAATTAAGTAAGTAAAAATTTAGAATTTTAGTGATTTAAAAAACCTTTTAAATACACTATTACGTAAAAGGAATTTGTTTACGTTATATTTACGGAAATCAAATAATGCGTATAATGAGGTTTGTTATTTCACAATCGTATCTTTAGTGCTAGAAGACAAAAAGAATATATCAAAATGATGAAAAAATAAAATTTTGACCTGTATACTGTTTTGTAGCCAGGTACTATTTATCATCATTTGGCACTGATCTATAAAAAACCCTACATGCACAGTCTCATACAAAAGTAACTTAAAAGTGTCGCCAAATATGCTCCAAATAAAAAAAAGGACTTATTATGGTCATGATATAGGCATATTTTTATGGAAATTTCACCTTACGCACATGATTTAAAGTTGTATTTACAAAGCAGGGTATAAAAAGCAATAAAATTTTATGACCGAAATTTGCCTGTAGGACAAGACATGAAGTGAGTCGAGTATATTATATTTTACACTTTATATTTTTTACAAAATAAATTAGTATTTTAAGTTTTTAAAATTTATATATATTGTATATTCTAAACCTAAACAAATATATTATTAATTTTTAACCGACTTCTAAAAAAGTAGGAGGTTCTCAATTCGATTGTATTTTTTTAATATATGTTACATAAGAACTTTTGACTGGGTGGACCGATTTCGATTAATTTTGTTTTAATTGAAAGGTGTTGCGTGTCATTTGGCCCCATTTAAATTTAATTGAGATCTGACAAGTACTTTTAGAGTTGTCTAATAATGCGTATTTACTTGACTATTTTTTCGTCGTCGCTGTATCAAATTGCATAGCTTTTCACTGGGTTAATCGAATTTAATGATTCTTACTTTATTTGAAAGCTAATGATTGTCATAAAGTCTTTTTTAAATTTGATTTAAGATCTGATGACTACTTTTTGAGTAATCTTTGATAGCGCGTATTTACTTGACAATTTTTTGTCTACTTACGTTGTCTTTAATCTTTAATCACACACACATATACACAAACACACAAACATACACGTGTGTGTTTGTATGTATGTCTGTGTGTTGTATCTGCATGCCACCTCTGCTAGCCCTACATACTTGTTTGCATTACTTCAACCCCTTCCTGCAACTTAGTAATGTGGTTATCAACAACATGTTTATGTATACATACAGAACAAAATTTGTTGTTACCATTTGCAATCGTTCTATGAAGAGTTCTGGTATGTATCTATATACTAAATACAAAAAAGGATTAAATTTGATAAATATAATTAGATAACAAAAAAAAATGATAATAATAAAAAATCATGATAATAAAAAACAACAGAAAAAATGATAATAATAAAAATCGACTCCATTGGAAAGAACAGATTCAATTTGTATTATTCGACTAAATTAAAATGAGATTGTAATGCATTGTTATTGATTACTGAAAAAGCGGCCATTTGAATTTGCCGCAATAAACTCTGATTGTTCAGTGAAGATTTAAGACAAATTAAATCAAAATCACCTATTTCTCCCTATATTTAGTCATATATACAACAAAAATAAATCAATAAACTCTTTCACTTAGCGAAAGTACAATATCCCATCCTTATTCAGCGTCCTTGATATCATATTTTTACAATTATTCAAACAAAACTTCGGCATTTTTAATGTCTTTTATGCGTGCGGTAACATGAGCGACCCGATACCTAGGTATAATTTTTGAATTTTTGATTGAAAGAGCTCACAAAGTGCGCTCTTTTGGTGGACAGTTTTTAGACGCTGATTGTGTATCTAGGTTTTTTATAAATATCAATGTCATTTGGTTAATAAATCTGGGTACTACTAAGTACTAATAGTACTAATAAGGTGTACTAGTACCTTTTTCGTATTGTACGAATAGGGTGCACACCTGACAATGTCCGATTAAGCCCAAGACTAAGTATGAGTATAGTAATACTTACGAGTAGAATCATAGATAAGTATAATATGGTTTACAAGTAGAATAAATAAAAGTTAGTTTCTCTGATCGAGCAAGCCACAGATAATCACAGATTAGATATTAGTGCTACCAAAACCTGAAAAATCTTTTAACAAAAGTCCCTAAATAAAATACAATACCCTCTAAAACTAAAATTGAAATTATTTGAAAATCCGTTGGGTTTTTTTATTAATTTTTATATTTCAAAGGGTTTTAAAATATTAAATAAATTTTAGAACCTAAAATGTATTACGTTGAGGTAATAAAAATTCCCAAAAAAAATTATTCCCTAAAACTTTCTCGCTTGCAAAATATCCCTCATTTTAGGGGGAAAATCACCTAAGTTGGCAACACTGTTACTGTAATACAGATACGAAATTTGCCATAGACAAAAACAGATCGTTACAATGTGTTTTGTACAGAAAGCTTAGGTATAATTATCTTTTTTGGTTTTGTTTAAGCTTCTTGTTACAATGTAATCACAGAGTATAGTAATACTTACAGAAAAATGAAATCAGAGAGAATCAGAATGTTCTATTGTTTCAAATTAAGTTTTATATTGTTAGTAAATTATTCTTATTTATAATTTTATAAGATGCGCGTATCTACAATAAATTAAACAGTGACATATTGTAATCTCTTCGAATAAGAAATTACTTCAATTTGCTCAACTTAGTTTCTCAGTAGCATTAGATTAGTAAATCAACTTACTAATAAATGCTAATAGTGACCTAATAACAACCTAATAAGTTAAAAATTTAATTTTGTTTAATTCGTTTAATTTAATTTTGGTTAATTTGATTATTTTAATTTCGTTTAATTTAATTTTGTACAATTTGTTTAATTTTATTCTATTTAATTTGTTTAATTTAATTTGCTTAATTTAATTTGTTTAATTTAATTCATATACTTGTTCAATTTAATTTAATTTGATTTAATTTAGTTTAATTTCATTTAATTTAGTTTAATTTTATTTAATTTGATTTAATTTATTAAATTTGTTAAAACTGTTGAAGAATTATGTTATTAATTTGTTGAAGATTTTTGTATGGAATTAAATAAAGCTTTATTATTATTATTAAGTTAAAAATAATGACCAAAATTTTAATCGGGAAGGTAGGTAGTATAATTAAAGTACTTTCTCCTTACTATTGACAATAGCGCTACCCTGATTTGTTGCACTTTTTTTTTGAGACGTTCCGTCCGTTCCGACATCATATATCGGCAAAGGTAAGACATATCACTTGATGACTTTAACTTCAAGGATTGCAGTATCCATCATCAATATCAGTAAGCGCCGTTCAGGTAAACTGAAAACTCAACTGCTGTGTTATAATACAGATATCATATGGCTCTGGCCTTATACATAATTCCATGTCTTATAAACGTATTAATTTTTAAAATAAGATGACAACTTATATTTAAACTCGTATGTGTCGTTTAAAATTATGGTTATATAAAATAATTTAAATATATTAAAAATGAAACATTAAGATCATTGATAATAACTCCACTAAAAAAGAATAATACAGCACATTAGGTGTCTCATGGTTTTTACTTTTCGTTTGAAGTGATCTTATTTACTTTACATGAAAACATTTCAAGCAGATACAACAAAGACCGATGAACGTGGATTGGATCGATAAGATTCGTCTGTTCCCACTTCCCTATGATAAATATATTAGGTTAATATCATTTATTCTATTCTTGGATAACGTAAGTTAGGTATAAGGCTAGACAAGTAGAATGCTAGAACTGTACTAAAAATACAATTTTAATTAAATCTGTAATTTTGTACGTAAAATGTGTAACGGAAGTAACGTTTTTAATTTACTTAAAAAAAAAAAAACTTATGGATATATTATAATTTTGTTAAATAGAATTTGTAAAAGTATTGTGTAAAATAACAAAAAATGTATATTAAATTTTAAAAACTTCTATCGAAATAAAAAAGTTTGCTTGTACAATAAAATGTAAATATTTTTTATTATTTAATTTATTGCTAGATCATTTGAAACTTTAAAATATAAAATTTACAATTTATTAGAATGTGAACTAAAGTTAGTTAATCTGCAAAAACCAATTTCGGACTTATGTCTAATCTGTGGTTTTCAGTAGTTTTCAGTTTGTAGGAATAATAAATAAACAATGTTGAGGTTAGCCTATAAGAAAAGAATTAACTTGTAGTGAAATAAATACTTAATTAATTTACATGTGTCTATACAATAAAGTCCATTATCTCGTATCATTATTATGTTTAAGTTATTTTTGGAGTAAATGCAGAGTTCTGCTGAGATAATTTCCGCCGCGCTTTTAATGTCAGTTTAGCCAATATAACAATAGAGTAATTAGGGTTATAATATCAAAATATTCAGTGGTAAGTTATAGAAAAGTAAAGTGGCTTTAATATTGTATATTTTTATTTATTTGGTGTTACGAACATTGAATTTTAATAACACTTTAAAATTATATTTCTAACTTTACTTTCATTTGTTTGGAACCTACAACACCAGTTATGTACAAAATATGTTAGGAAAAGATAAATTGCGTTTAATATATTATAAGGTTCAGTAAAATGAGTAATTTTATATATAAAATTACAATACTTTTAACATTTCATTATTATCTCGTTCAAAATTATTTATGCTCAACTCGTTATTTTTAGTCTGTATGCTAGACATAGACAATTCTTGACGTCCGACGCCGTTCTTTCTCCTTTTGTTAAGTTGCCATTGCTGTTGCTAACGCCATTTTTGTTATACACTGTAAGCTGCATATGGTGATTTTTTTATACTCATAGGCGAGTTACATAAGTGCGAAAGAGAAAGTTATATAGAAAATAATTACGCAGCTGCAACTAACCCGAATATTTTCTTCAAAGCTTATTTACGACGTTTCTCATTGTCTATGCTATAGATACGCATCCTGAGCGATACATACGGTGTTAAGCTTTTAGTAACAAATGTATAGTTAAAATGAAGGAAAACGCTGTACTTAAGTGGCAAAAAGTTTACAACCCAAGCGGCCCTCAACCACGACCCCGTCATGGCCATCGCGCGGTTGCTATTAAAGATTTGATGATAGTTTTCGGCGGCGGAAATGAAGGGATAGTTCATGAGCTTCACGTCTTCAATACTACTACAAATCAATGGTTTGTTCCTGTTACGAAAGGGGAGGTCCCTCCAGGGTGCGCCGCTTACGGCTTCGTGGTCGACGGCACACGTCTTCTAGTTTTTGGCGGCATGGTGGAGTACGGCAAGTATTCTAACGATTTGTATGAACTGCAGGCTTCGCGATGGGAATGGAAACGTCTGAAGCCCTTACCGCCCAAACACGGTATACCTCCATGTCCTCGACTCGGACATAGCTTCACTCTGCTCAACGGTAAAGTCTACATATTCGGGGGTTTAGCTAACGAAAGTGATGACCCTAAGAACAATATTCCCAGATATTTAAACGATCTGTATACACTAGAACTGTATCCAAATTCGTCTATGACCGTGTGGGATATTCCGCTTACTTATGGTCAGTCACCACCCCCACGCGAATCCCACAGCGGCGTCGCATATGTAGACAGAAACTCAGGAAAATCATCATTAATTATTTATGGAGGTATGAGTGGTTCCCGTCTAGGTGACCTGTGGGTCCTTGATGTGGATAGCATGTCTTGGTCACGACCAGAACTAGGTGGTCCCCCTCCTTTACCTCGGTCTCTTCACACGGCCACTGTCATCGGCCATCACATGTATGTGTATGGAGGTTGGGTTCCACTCGTACCTGATGAATCAAAACTTGCAACCCATGAAAAGGAGTGGAAGTGTACCAACTCACTAGCGTCTCTCAACTTGGAAACCATGACTTGGGATAATATTGCTCTCGATAAGTTTGAGGAGTGTGTGCCTCGAGCTCGTGCGGGGCACAGTGCAGTTGCAATCCACACGAGACTCTATATTTGGTCAGGAAGAGATGGTTATAGAAAAACGTGGAATAATCAAATTTGCTGTAAAGATCTTTGGTTTCTAGAAGTCGGTGTGCCGCCACAAGCTGGACGTGTTGCACTGGTGCGAGCCGGTACAACATCTCTGGAATTGTGTTGGCCTGCGGTAAGCACTATCACAACATATCTACTTCAAGTTCAGAAATGTGGCAAAGTTACTCCTGCAAGGTTCCCCACTGCTGCTGAGCCTGTGGCAGCTCCACCACCTGCATCACCTGTCTCTGGACAACCCGATGTGGCCAAGGCCTTTGGATTGACATCACCAGTGAACACTGGTCTACCGCTTACACCTACTGATTTGCCCGTTCGGCCTGTCGCTGCAGCCGCGTCGCCCATTTCTACACCTATAGTATCAACACCACAGAAAGTTGTATCTGGATCGATCAAAATGCCAGCACAGGCGGCCGTCAAGATTTCACCGAATACTCCAACATTAAAGCAAACCTACCAAGGCAAAACAGTCGTCAAATCACCAGCTGCAGGATCCTCTCAGCAAATAAAGGTGGCTGCCGTGACGCCGCAGGGTGTAACGAGAATTGTAAGTGGTGTAGGCACTCCGAGTAGCGTGCGAGTGTCCACACCTCAGTCTAACGCACAGATCGTCCTCGGCACTACAACAGGCGCGGGAGGAACGCCCCGATTCGTACAAGTCAAAACTGGTACAAGTGCTGGAGTTCCCGTCAAATTAGGTAGTGGTAATATGCCAGTTAAATTGGCCGGCAATGCAGTACCTCTTAAAATTGGTGCTGCAAATATACAAGGTAAGATAACAACGAATAGCGTCCAAAAAGTGGGAGGTACGAATGTTCCTTTGAAACTCGGCGCTGGAAATGTTAAAATCGGCACAAGCAACGTTTTAGTGAAGACAGCCGGAGGAGTTCCCATCCAAGCGGGAGTACAGACCAAGGTAGCCGCGGGAGTTCCTGTGAAACTAGGGACGGGCAACTTGCCCGTCATAGGAAGCACGGGGGGTGCTATACAGATCGCTGGAGGCGCTATCTCTGGACAACAAGTCAAGACACCAGTATACAAGATTGTTACTGCAAAATCGGGTGAACAGGTAACGACCGCTACAACGGTAAGCTCAGCAGGCACTGCAGGAGCTACAGTTTTGCGACAAGCAGGTGGAAATGCTGGCATTCCTGTTATCATAAAGAAGACACCAGGTGGAGGACAAGCAAGTGCGACGCCTCAGTACGTTACTTTAGTCAAGACATCAACAGGTATGACTGTCGCGACTGTTCCGAAGATGGCCATGGTGCAGAACAGGCCGACAGCGCCTGCGAGTGTGGCTCAACCGCAAGGCATAGCCCCAGGGGCAACTATTGTAAAGCTAGTATCGGCCAACACAGTCGGAGGCAACAAAATCATAACATTGCCATCTAATATGCTGCAAATAGGCAAGACGGGAGTCGGTGGTAAGCAGACAATAGTGATCACAAAGTCGGCGACTCAGGGCGCTCAAAGTGGGCAGCCTCAGTGAGGTCCAAGACGCGCCCCGCACTGAACAGAGTCGAGTGAGATGTGACCCTCCCCTGGACCCCAGGGGCGTCGTGTGCGAGGTCGCGAGCCTTATGGTGAATGTGATGATAACTGTGAGGTATAAAATGTAAATTATCACGAGAAACGTTGTAGTGAGTTGAACGAACTATATAATATATGATGAATAGAATATTGTAAATCATTTGAGTTTTGTACGTTAATGGGTCTGTGTAGTACTTTCCTCTTAAGGTTTTTACTAAAAGAATATTTTATTTACTCTTAACATTATTTTTAAAGTTGTCTGTTTGCACTTAGAGCTCCTAATCTGCTATAAGATCTGTCTATAAAACTGTCTTAAGACACAACTCAACTATGTTCTTTTCATACTTCCATAGTCACAAAAGAGTATTTTTTACATATGTGACCTAGTTTCTTATAAAATTATGCGAAAGTGCCTGCTGAACAGTAACAGTGTTGTTACTGTGCGTAGAGGGCAACAGAGTTAAAAGTATAAATCTTTTTAAACTTGAAACAATTAGATTTTAAAAGATTCAATTTGAAGTTTATTTTATTGTGTTTATAGATTTATTTCTAAATTAGAATATTTTTGTATGTAATAATAAAGATAAGGAGAATATAATATAATATTTCATTACCCATAATCATGACCAAATACTGCCGTGTAGAACTTGATTTTTCCAAAATTCTAGGAACATTAATTTCACTTGTTTGCTGTGCAATTAATTTGCGAGTCTTTGTCTTCCTTGCATCGATTTAAGTTCCCTGTATGCATGAATTTGAGTCCGGAAGGGGTGGTGAACTTTTAAGTATAATGTTAATATATTATGCTGTACTTGGTAAGGTGGCTGAATAATCTCCCACGCAGTGGTCACCAAGTGCACTGCTGCGTGCAAGCCATTAGTCGAGTGTTAGGCTTAAATAAATCACAATATATTATATATCATGCACTATTTAAGTTTTTTTTTTATGACAAGCCATTGTTGATGTTTATGTGGTGTATTTTTTTGTTCAGTATTTAGATCTGTGGCGTGTCTGTTAATAATCGTAATATTTGAGACTCAGTCTCGAGGCTATTTTTTTTATCGCCCCACTGATCTTAATACTTGCCTAGTTTTTGCCTTGGGCAAATTACTCGATTTTGACAAGTAGGAGACTATGGCGGACTTCAAAGTTAGTATGGGAATGAGTAAATTAATGAAATATGAAAAAAACTATAACATTAAAATTATTATAACTCTCTATAAGTAATTATCTTAATACGTAGTTTTGTTATTAATTTGTCGTAATTTTATTGAAAAGGAAACAAACTTTTGATTTCGCCATAGTCGTTTCAGACTCCTATTATGAAATGTAATATCTAAGAGCCTGTGGAAGCACAGGAGTCTTGTAAGTTGCAATTTAATATATAATAATTAAACTTGACATAATAAATGCAGAAATTGTTTTCATTTCAAACCGATTGTCAGCTAAACTCGAAATAGTGCGGTTTTAAAGTAAATGAAGCTATTCTGCATTTCAATGTAGGATAAGATAGTTGTATGTATTAGATTTATATTAAAATAAGTGAGTTATGAAATGTAAATAAAATAAGTAGATAAATTTAATGTTATAGTTTGTTCATATGTTCATTTGCTTAAATAAACGGATTTGCATAACTGCGCCTTTTATTTTTTTGAATCAGTCTTTGTAATGTTATATTAATTAATATTTTATAACAATTTTGCAGAACTAAGCTCTTTAAATATTGCAAAAGTTATGAATTTTTTGTTTTAAAAAGCTGACGCAATCCGATAAGAGTCGTACACTACTTAAAAATCTCTTAATTAACAAAGTTTTTAAAATATTTTAATGATACTATTTCTACAAAAAATATATATTGTGGTTCATTTAGTTGCAAAATGAATTATTGAGCGACTGACATTGCTTATTTTATTTTTGATATAGGTATAAATATTACACATGAATCCACGCCATTTTTGGCGCGAACTTGTGGAGGCCCATGTCCAGCTGTGGACTGCGATAGGCTGAAGTGATGTTGATTATGATGATAAATGTTACAAATTGTTTTCCATTATTTCTTTATATAATTTTGTTATATTTGTTATAACATGAGGATTAAAATTCAGTTTGCCACTAGCTATATATTTAATATTTTTACAGCGCTACCTAGCAGTGAGTGCTTGTACCTAAAGGTTAAGAAGCGGCACTGTAAAGTTATTCTAATTAGTTTGTGAGTAATTCGCTAGGTGTCACTAAATTACACTGTTTTAAATAAGCCTACCCATGAAAAGGTTTTTTATTTTGTAATAATTAATTAAAATCATTATCGTCATGGTATATAAAAACAAAAAATTTAATAAACGTTGCTTTAATCAGTAAGTAATTATTCTATTATTACATATTTAACTGCAGTAAATGCAGCAGATTTATAGTATAACTAAATAGTTTTGCTCGCGTTAATTTGAAAAAAAATATACTACAATTTTAAATAGCCTTTAGCCTTCCTCGTTATATAGGCTATCAAACACAAAAATATGTTTAACAAATAACTCATCAGCTTTACAATATTAGTATAGATTGAAATGAGGGTTTTTCAGTAATTCAAAATCAAAATAAAAGACAACTTTATTCAAATAGGGTTCAAAAACACCATCGAATCATCATTTTACAAATTAAAATTTGAAATCAAAAATTTTAATATTTAATTTTTTTTTTTTTATATATTAGTAAATATACTTAAATTTTTAAAATGTGTGTCCATATAAAATTTTATCTCAAATCCGTTTCATCGATATTCAGTATCACGACTTCATTATAAATTCATTTTAAATTGCATTTAAAACACTTTTAAGTGATTCCGTTGAAGAAAAATATAATTTATGCTCTTCGTAGCACGACTACTGGTTTTGTCTGCCGACAATTGATTCGTTAAAATAGAAGTCTGAAATTGACTAGGTAAGTACTCTCTCGGTCTCTTTAATGTGATATAGCAGCTCTTCAAGGATTGTTAACCACCTATATTCGCTTCAGCCTGTAATATCCCACTACTGGGCATAGGCCTCTTACCCCATGTAGGAGAAGGATCAGAGCTTAATCTACCCTGCTGCTCCAATGCGGGTTGGCGGATATATTCCTTATACTATGAGTAACGATCGCTATCAGGTGTACATGATAACAACCGGGACCGACGGCTTAACGTGCTCTCTGAGGCACCTATATTGACAGATAAATATTTCCATATCTCTACAAATACAAATTATTAGTTCCTAAATAACTTGACACCCTATTGAGCCTGTTTACAGTCACCCTGCCCTAAAACACAGGCGATATTGTCTACCTTAGGAATATACGACAATTTTGTACGTTAAATATTAGACTTATTTAATTATTTCCATTTTATTTACACATAAGAATTTTTATAGGACTAGTTCAGCAAACAAGAAAAGGTACGATCCACTTGTTGGTAAGCGATTAGCGTAGCCTATAGACAACTGCAACAGATGCAGCGCAAACGCGTTTACGACACCAATCTCTTACCACACGAATACTAGTTACTTGTCAACAGTGTTATTTAGCTGTGATCTTCGTTAGGTTGATGTGCTTCCCTCAGTCGGGTTACTCCAAACTTTTACCGCTACCTCGATAAATCATTATTCCCATTAATTACATAAAATTATCGTCGTTAGCGATGATGTTCGTTTCCAGGGCTACAAGAAGCAAGGGTCTTGAACCGTTATTTCGGTAGGCCCAAGATAGGTAGAGCTTAATTACTTATGAAGTATCGCTTACTGCGCTAGTAAAAAAAAAAAACTAAAAAAAATTTGCGTTCATTCGGTTCATTGTTTATCGATGACAAAGTATGTTCGTCTCGTCTCGTTTTTCTGTTGATTAATTGTATTTATACCAAACATTAGAAATAAGAGAAATATAAATACACATTTCCTAAATATAAATGATCCTCAATTCCATTTATATAAATTGAGCACAAAATGCGAATGAAGAGAAAATAAAATTAATACCTACTGTCAAATGTTTTGAAGTTTCAACAGAAATAAAATAACAATACTTACGCACTTTACGAGATAAATACAACCACATAAAAATAATAATAATAACCGCTCTGGTGTAGTGGTGTGTGTAGGCTCCTAAAATACCGACGGTTTGCCGCTTCGATTCCCGCTCGGGATGGATATTCGTATTTGTACAAATATTTCTTTCCGGTTTGGATGTTTCGGAGTGCACGTTAAGCTGTCGGTCTCGGTTATTTTTACAGACATCTGATAAAGATCGTTACTCATAGTAAGAAATATAAATGCCGACCCCTCTCTTGCATGGTGATAGAGAACCACACCCAGCAGTGCAATATACTATAGGTATACGTATACTAGACCATAGGTGAGTAAAGGTTCTTCAACCTGAGTGCCTAGTGCGAGTTTTATTCACAGAAACATGATAGAAAACAGAAACGCGTTTATACGTGAAGATCATTTTGTATGAGAATTACGATATACGATACAATCGATATAGAGTCATCTAACGGCAAACGTGAGAACTAGGTTGAACTAGGTTCCAATACAAAATGAAGTTAAAATTTACGCCCGTTATTGCGAGACGGATTAAACAAAACTCTCACTAGGCACCATAGATTATACGTTAACCTTCTCAATATTATAATTAATTAAAGTTATAAAATAAAACAATACTTTGTTTTAAAGTGATGTAATTTACAATTACATGTATTAAATAAATATTATTTATTTATTATGAAGTTCATTAATAAGGTAAAAATCGTGGCAAAATTTTTAGAAAATCTAAAACTACGCCTCCACGGACTCCTTTAAAACTATTATTGCAGCTTACATAGCAGTGCCATCTAGTAGCATGAATGAAACTAAGGATCGATCATACAACAATAATATAATCAATAATAAGTTTTGATTTTTCTTCGGCAAGAATATTGAGCACTGACCTTTAATTTTACTTTGACATTTTATGAATATAGATATTTAATGAGAACTTTCACATTTAATTTATTTTTACTTTTGTACTAAAAAAAAACTATTTTCTGTTTGCGACATCAGCACGGACGTGCGCAAACGATTCCCCACTGTCGCCGAGCGCTCAATATACCTGCCGATACGTCATTAAGAGGAAAGGGTACCAGGTCTTTCTCCATACAAACGTAGTCGACTGTTTTCTCCCTGGATAATGGCACTAGATCAGATATTTTTGTGACATAGAACTCTTTGCTGCCATGACCATGCCCCTATGTTTTGATTTTTTTCATTATCTTATTATCATAGGAATTAGGAGACTTCAAAAACTCGAAATATTGCATAATTTTTTGTACATTTTCAGACACTCATTAAAAAAAATATATGCATATTTTCAAAAAAATAAAAACATAGGGGCATAGCCGAAGTCTTCTTTTATTTTCTAAAAAAAAAATTTTAAAAAAATTGCCATGTTTGGAGGAGAAAACAGTCGACTACGAAACACTGTTTTGGTCAAAAATTATATACCTAAAACGGTCTGAGCTGCAGTTGTCCCTTTCTTGCTTTTTGGGGGATAGGTCTGGGGGAGGGAAGGGTCAAAGCAATACGTATATACGCCAGCGAAGTGATGCCTCATAGTCGACAATTATATCGATACACTAGTGATGTAATTTTAAGTCGATATTTTCTAAAATTCGTATTAACAAAATTAAATAATTTCTCTTTTCGTAACTACAATAAAACCATATTTGTATATGCGGTTTTTATTGTAACACTGTGCAAACCTGGGCTAACGAAGGGTTTCGCTAACAAATAACAATGATAATTATGGTAAATAACTGTGTTGTTTGTTTTTGGTATCAAATTAAAGGACTCAATACAAGGATTTCAAAAAAGTATATTATGATTATTATTACCGTAATACTAATAAAAAATCCAATAAGAAAGTTTAAAAATTAGGACTGCTCTTTCCCATGCCTATGCCAAGCAAGCTGCGAGCCGCGCTTCTTCCTCGCCTCCTAGGCGAAAAACAACTTCGGGGCTTACTCTTTCCAATATATATTTTTTTATCAATTTCGGAATACTCTGTAAAAAGCTATGCATGGTCAAACATAAATAAATACAGGTACGTGGCGACTTTAGAACCTCCTCTGTTTTTTTTCATCGGTAAAAAATTGCTTAGTTGTTTTCTTGACATTACTGAGGAGCAGATTATTAAATTTGGTCGAATCTATGTACCTATGCGATTCGTATTTGGACTTCGCAAATAGAATCATATTTCTGAATTGCGTAAAAAACTCCAGTGGCACCACTGGCGTAGCATTCCTTGGAACCCCGGGAACCTTGGGGCCCTGTATCAAAATTAGTGGGGGGCAGCAAATGATGGGTAAAGATTTCTCACAAAAAATGCTTGCATTGAATTAAAATAAATATTTATTGATTATAAGTTATAACTTCCTCCTAGAATAGACAATAGTGAGTGTAGTCTGCTCTAGCTGTTCCTGTTCCATCGAAATCCTTAGGTAATTTTTTATCAGTTTTAGTTTTGAAAAACATTAAGTTAATATCTCCGGAAAACTGGATGCAAGGCTATTAAATTTTATCAGTAATAATTCCATGAGTTCTTTAATCGAATGAATGTTTTGAATTTCGGATTTTAAGCTGATTTAAAGAGCTTGTAGTTCCAAGCTGGAGAGTTATTAGCCTTGACCTGCAGCAATAGATGCGGGCGATCGTTCGCTTCAGCCTGTGAGGCCAATACTATTAATTCCTATGAATCTTCCGCATCTATATGGGGGATTCACAGGCGCATAACCTGAAGAAGAGATTCAACGCTGCCAGGTCTTACAGGTAGTAAATCGCTAGGGCAAAGTTCAAACACAGCAGAATTGGCGAGAGACTATTGGGCTTTCCAAATGGAACCATAAAATTTGGGGGTTTTAAAGCGTCTAGTGTCTACATCTTTTCTCTAAAGACCATGGGCGACGGTAGTCGTTATAAATCAGATGGCTTCGTCTGCTTGTGTGCCCCATTCTTATATGAAAAAGATTAATTCATTGTTCATAATGATTAACTGAATCCCGAAATAAACGATACAGAATGTTATCAACAATTGGGCGCACGCTTGACTCGGATAAAAGGGGACTGCTTTTCAGACTTCAGTCATTTCTGAAGTGAAAACTTTATAGGTATGTATGACAGTTTTTTTATTCTTTTTTCCAGGAAGCACAAGATTAAGTGACATTGTGGATAACATTTTACTAATTTTTGCTTACACATCTTAGGGGCCCTGTAAATAGGGGGCCCCGTATCATTGATACAGCTGATACGGCAGTAGTCCTGAGTGGCACCCAATTCCCTACTGCGGGAATACGTATATTCTCAACTTACTTTACTCTATTCTTTTTAACCCTGTTGTACCTGCTTATCTAAAACGACGATTTAAATTTCTTAGTGATTCCAATGAACGCAGTCTTCATTCTGAGGAAAGCTTACTTCTTGAATTTCCCTCTCACTCCTCTTTCTTTTATACTAAATCTTACACTGTTCAAGCTTGTCGACTTAGGAATTCTATAGACGTGTAAAATCGGTTTCCATTTTTAACCGACTTCCAAAAAAGGAGGAAGCTCTCAATTTAACTGTATTTTTTATGTATGTTACTTCAGAACTTTTGACTGAGTGGACCGATTTCAACAATTTTTTTTAATCGAAAGGTGGTGTGTGTCATTTGGTCTCACTTAAGTTTATTTGAGATCTAACAACAACTTTTCGAGTAATATAAATAATACGTTTTTACTTGACTATTTTCGTCTACCTACGTTGTATTATACCGCATAACTTTTTACTAGGTGTACCGATTTTCTCGAAAGCTGATGTTTATCGTGTGATCAAATTTAATTTCATCGAGATCTGATTACAAATTTTATGAGTAATCTTTGATAACACGTATTTACTTGACTATTTTTTCGTCTTCCTATGTTGTATTACTTGTCGATGTAATTGAAGTCGGCTGTTTTTCCTTTGCGTACAAGTCGAACTCGGTCCACCTAATCAAAAGTTCTGAAGTAACATATATACAAAATAAAAGAAAAATACAGTCGAATTAAGAACCTCCTCCTTTTTTGGAAGTAGTTAAAAATCAATCTGATACGTATTATTATTTTCTGTTGGTGTACAATAAAGTGTATTGTTATGTTATGTCATGTTAATCAACCACTCTTTAAAAAAATTCAATCGATTACGTAATTTGCCTAGCTAAAAAAACATAAATAAAATAATAATTGAAAATGTCGCCTTCATGACTTTTGTAAGTGTACAGTACATAATGTTTGAAATTGGTGTGATTTATTTAGCTATCTTTGTGTAATTATTGAATTTTTATCTTGTTCCAGCCTTTTCAATTTACTTTCTAATAGTTGTTCTTCACGCAGGCGGCTTTTCTTGTTTTTTTTTTTTAAATTATAATATTATTTTTAACCATTGTTATATCGCCGCAATTATATGTTAATTAATACATATAACCTATACCTATGTATTAATAACTGCGACAAACATGAGACATTACAAATTATATAGGTACTAAGACAAACATTTTATACTGTGTATGTACTACATTACATATATATACTATACTTACACTTATACTATGTACTACATGTATACACTATAATTATGTATGTATTTCATTACCCATTCTTACACACACCTCAACCATGTAATTACATACCTAATTCATAAATAAAGTACCTAAGTATTTCGATAATTACCCACAAAAATATAGACATGTATCAAGTCACAAAGAGTATCCAAGTCAAAATAATAAAACATAATAATAAGTAGTTTACGAAATTCAATAATAGTAAGCCGAGTCACAGCAATACGATGCAGAACAAATTCAATAAAACAAGCCAAATTCAGAAAACTAGCACTATGCGCTATATGTACTCGTAGTCAAACGAAAGATGCGAATACTAAAATATCGTCAACAATTAATAGCTGAATAGTCGGCGCACGCACACTAACAACACGACAGTCACACATAGAAAAAACGGAGCGGAGATGGCGCGGGGCGCGGTAGCGGCATGCAGCGCGACAGAAACATTTTATCCAAATACCTATTTTTGAAAAGTCTCTTCGGTACCCTTTCCTCTTAAGGGGCTACACTACCTCAGCTCGAATTCAGATTTCACCCGCACTGACACACGTGAGAATTGAGAGCGCTTGGTTGTTCATCGCACGAATTATATGTATTTTCTCCCCACAAACATTACCAATAGTTATTTTTTTAAAAACGCAACATATAAAATGTTCTTCATACTTATTTCAGTTACCATGCTTAATCTCAAGTCCATAACTTCTATATTTAATGAGATATTACGGTCTTACTTATAACAATCTCGTTAAGCAATACTTAGCCACCGCTTAGTTATACCGCTCTTACAGTCTTACTTATAAACGTTTCTTAATATTTAATCAATTGCTTAATAACGGATTAGTAAAAACCTCACATAAAAACACTATTTAGCGCTAAGAAGTCGTTAATTGTGTTTAAATAGCCGTCAAAATTAAACACTGCCGAGACATAGTTTAACTCAAGCAAGTTACTTTACTCTTTGGTTTAACTCTCGCTAAGCGGCATAATGGCGGATTTCACATAAATCAGCTGTTCTATTGTGACGTCTGATCTACTTATTTGCGTTTGTTCGTTAGAAAAAAAAATTATATTTGTGCTTAAAGCATGGATGGATTGGAAGATCTTCGTGATTTACAAAACGCCGTAGCTGATTTAAGCAATTTAATTAGAATACAATAATCACAATAAAACTCGTTCATTTTATTTTAATTTTCTAATTATTTTAATATTACAAACAGATACTCCAATTTTATTTACTTGTATAGATGACAATTTAATTAGAATACAATAATCACACTAAAACTCAATAAAATGTTTACAATAAAACTCATTCATTTTCTTTTAATTTTAATAAATTAAATGAAAATATTGAAAATTAAATAAATATTTCTATTAAAAATGAAAGAAAAATTATTTAGAAATTCCCGCTATAAAATATACTAATGAGCTACTACTAAATATATTATTGACTTATTGAGATATTAAAAGAGCGTTATCTGTCAAATTCCCGACACTCGGACACTGTCACAGATGATATAATATGAAAAAAATAGAACTTTTAACGATTTCGTTCATTCAATTTCTCTAATCGATTAAGTTAAACGTGGATTAATAGCTTAAGGTTAGAGTCAATGTTCATTACCCGTAAGTAATATATTTTTTTATATACATACTCCTAACTTAAAAGGTAACACGACGCGTGTCTTACACTTAAATTTAGTTATTGTATATAAAAGTAAAAAAGTAGTTTATAAAGTAAGTTAAAAATAGTAGACTTTCTGGAATTTAAAAATTCTTAAGATTACTCTAGTACCTCAAACTATAGTTTGTTGTGGAGATGACCTGGAGCCTGATAACCCTATAATACAAACTTGTGCTAGAAGTATAGTGAGACAAATTCTTTGACAGCCATATTTAATTATTATTTCAGGGCATAATTGTTCTTGTTTGTTTTTAGTATCACCATATCCATATCTTCCTGGTGAATACTGAATACAACACATACTGAATACAACTCAGAAGTAGCCAAAATAAGAATAAAAATGGCATTTACTGTCGAAAACCTTAAAATTAATAAACAATTATTTTTTAAAAATGTGTACAAAACTATTTGTGAGTGTAGTTCGTTCCAGCACAATCTAGAATATCACAAGTACAGTACTTGTCAAGTACCTACAATATATCAGCTGTTATTAAGAAAAATTACATTTTTTCAGAAATTCTATGAGATAAAGGCAGCACAACAGCCCGCACGTCATTACTTTCTTGCAGCCCTTCTTGGGAGCATCGCCATCCTTCGCAGCTACCACGCGCTTTATCATTTTACCGTTGGCGTCATATTTTTTCTCCTCCTGAAAGTTTATTATTTTTTTAATGGTTATGGAAATTTATATTTAATAATGTAATAGTTATTGCTAAGATTGCATTAAAATAAAAGTGGGTTTAGAAGAAGTCTTTATTCATTGCTATAAGGGAGAACATGTAGTCAGTTAACGACCATTCTTACTATCAACTGTTCGTTCCTTTATCAATCTAATTAACTATTCGATATTTTAAATCTTATTAAAATGAAAGTTACAAAAAATAAATTAAACAGATTCCCAATTCAGTAAGACTCACAGTCAAACGGTATTATTTTACTCACATCAACAATTTCGCCAATTTTGTATTTCTGCATGATGTTGAGTGCGTCGGACGAGTGGCCCATTTCGTGGAAGGCCTTCGTCATGTCCTTGCCAGCCTCCTCTAGTATCGCGTCGCCGCCAGGATGCTGCAAGAATATTAAGTATACCGATCACGAATCAGCCCGTAACATCCCATTGCTGGGCATAGGCCTCTTCTCCGCGTAGGGGAAGGTTTGGAGCTCATACGACGCTACTACACTGCGGGCTAGGGGATATATACCCTACATGAGTCCTGATAGCTATCAGGTGTATATGAAAACAACAGGGACCGACTGCTTAACGTGGTTTCCGAGGCACGGTGGGGAGAGCCACGAGGATAGAACCAGACCGGAAAACAGTGAAAATCTCTTCAATCTTAAAAATATGAATAAAATTAATAACGACTTTTGACGTCAGATAAATATCGGACGACAAAAGATTCAAAGTAGACTTATTTATGTAAATGCTCCTCAACATTCCGGGCGATTACGAACAATATATATACAATCAAAATCATCAAAATCAAAAACAGCTTCATTCAAATAGGCTCCAAGAGCACTTTCGAATCGTCATTTTACATTAAAACTTTAAAAATAAACTATCAGGTATATTTGTCGAAGTCGAATACCCTACCCTTAGTCATCTTTTGATTATTAAAACAGCAACTTTTATTTTGAAGTAGCTGAACCAGAGAACGTTTTATGAATGCGTACCGCGTACCTCATATATCCATTTTCTTTAAATTTAATGTCGTAAAATTCCTGTTCATTAATGAATAAAAAAAGTATTATCATCCTGTACGTTGCGGCTCGGACTGCACGGAAGTCGTAAGTATTTCGTCGCTTCCTTTTTTTATGCAATATTTGTACACTGTATGTTTTTAACTGAGGTGGGGCAGAGCGGGAAATATCCTGCTCAAAATCTGGAGCAGCTCGACTGGGGAAATACCTCGACCTTACAGAAGATTACAGCTAAATAATACTGCTTTCAAGCAGTTTTGTGTTCCTGTGGTGAGTAAGGTGACCAGAGCTGGGGGGATTGGTGATAGAGTCGGCAACGCGCTTGCGATGGCACTTTAAACAAACAAACAAACTTTTCAGCTTTATAATATTAGTATACATTATATTTTGTATATTTCGCATATAACATATATGAACAATCCTCGTGGTTTCACGCATGTTTCCTACACTCATAAAATTATAAGATGCTTTAATATCATTAAATCATTCGTAATCATCGTTCATTTTGAGGCGTTTTTACCCGGCTGCAAAGAAATGGTTATGTTTTTCGGGGGTATAAATTGAAGGAAAAGTCAAATCAAGAAAAGACAAGTAAGATAATAACGTCTGGGTGTTTGAGCAGTCCTTGTGGGTCTCCCCACCGTGCCTCGGAGAGCACGTTAAGCCGTCGGTCCCGGTTGTTATCATGTACACCTGATAGCGATCGTTACTCATGGTATCGTATATCCACCAACCGGCATTGGAGCAGCGTGGTGGATGAAGCTCTGATCCTTCTCCTACATGGGGAAAGAGGCCTATGCCCAGTAGTCGGATATTACAGACTGAAGCGAAGATAATGCTCGTAGTAAAAAAATATAATGACTGTAACGTTAAAACGAATATTATTTGCTGTTTCTTCTGTTATCAACAATTTTTGATTCCATTATTTAATTTGTTATCTAGAGCGGTACAAAGGCAAAGAACTTCTAAATAAATTTTGATAACGAAAAGTAATCGGTTATCGCGTGCCGGAATACATATCATATATATATATACCTAACGTTACATATAATGTATATAATGAATCATAAACTATAATGTATATATAAAGAAAGAAATATTTAAGAGCAACATGTCAATCAAATTGAAGACAAAGGTTATGAATTCATGCCTTCTACCATGCCTGACCTATGCTTGTCAGACATGGAAGTTTAACAAAAATGTTAAAAAAAAAATTATAACGTGCCAACGAGGAATGGAGCGGAGTATGCTAAACATAAAAAGAATAAATAAAATAAGGAATACAAAAATACGCAACATCACAAAAGCAACAGACGGTTTAGCACATGATCTTGCATTAAAATGGAAGTGGGCCGGACACATAGCACGCCTGCAAGATCAAAGGTGGACAAAAAAGGTAACAGAATGGAGGGGGCGAGTGGGCAAAAGAAATAAAGGGAAACCTTACACCAGATGGGATGACGAAATCAAACGCATAGCGGGTCCAAACTGGACACAAACAGCACAATCCATAGAAAACTGGCTAATTTTGGAGGAGGCCTTTACCTGCAGAGGGGTTTTTACAGAATAATTTTATTAAAATAGGTATGTACTGTATCTATGATAATAACGTATCTAAATATTTTATATTAAACTGTAATTACTAACCATTAAATATAAAAAAAACCTCGATACTAACAAATCAATTTAACTTGTAAACTAGCATTTTCTGGAGGAAATAAAAGTGTAAAACTTTTCTTTTTGAAATTCCCGATATTTTGGCAAAGTTGCAGGCTTGCAGGTGCCATGGTCACAAGCGGCTCTCACCCTCGAAGTATCGAGTGTATTAAAATATCAATTGCGAAATATACCAAATGAATAAAAGTGTTAAAAGTTACAGTGAAATTTATGAAAGCTATTTGAATGTAGAGCACTAAATGTCCATAACAAGGATTTTCCATCAGTTCAAATAGAATTGAATCAATCTTCAAAAAGGCTTAAAATAAGTTGTTGGAGAGTTTTGTTTTCTATTACCACTGCTTACCTGAGGGATATATGAAGTGACATCGTACACGCCGTCTTTGTATATCACCCAGACGGGAGTTCCACCTTTACCATTTCGACTGGCAACATCAGCAATTGTGTATTTCTGAACCTCTGCCATCTAGAACAGTTGTAAATAAGATAAAGTGAAAACAGTCCAATACAAAATATACTCTTCATAGGCTTTTAAAGAACTTCAGAATCCTAAACATTTTTTTTTCGGTGATATGATATTAAAAAAAAATTGTTTAGAATTTCCTAATGTGTGGGTGTTACGGCCCTAGCCAGTCCAGCAGAGCCTCAGAGGTCGGGGCCCATCAGCGACCTCCCGGCGGACTGCCTAGGGTCGGGTACGGAATACCTATGGCTATCAGGATATGCGGCGTGAGCAATGAATACAAAAAAGGGGTTGAAAAATAAGAAGGAAATTGCACTTACCTTCGAAGGGCAGCTAGGGTCTATTGGGGTCGAAGATCGCCAGGGAACGTGTGTAGGTCGTGTGGTGTAGTGTGACGTTAAGTGTAAAATAGGTGTCCTGACAGTCCTCGAGAAGGAGGCCCCAGGCCCCCAGACTTCGACAGTGAGTAGACACCCCCAGTCACTCGCCAGCAGACACGTCACAGAATTGATTATAACGAAATAAATAACTCAGTCAATACACAAGCAGTTACAGTCTCAAGCACAACAACAAATATTTACAGTTAAGTTATAAGCACAGCAATTAAATATTTACAGTTACCAAATAAATCGTTAGATATATTCACAGGACTGCGTGCGGTCACGCCAGCAAAGAGTCCAAACCCAACATTGGGGTTCTCATAAAGCTACACAGAAAATTGCGTTCGTGCAGAGCGAATTCGAGACACTTCGCCATATCGAGAAGCGATACGACCACTACCGTGCAGAGCGAACGCGAGACTTTTACAGTTAAGTTATAAGTACAGCAATTAAAACGATATCAGTAAAGTAAGTAAGTAAGCAGTTAATAAACCACGAGGCACGCGCAAAACAATAAGTCCAACAATAGGAACTGGCCGGCCGTCGAGCAGCGATACGGCCACACCTTGCAGAGCGGACGCGAGACTTTATTCGCCGTATCGAGCAGCGATACGTCCGCTTCCGTGAGAGCGGAATCGAGACTGTTCGCCGCTAAGCGGCGCGGGCGACGGCGACGGCGGGGGGCCGTGCCACCTGGCGATATCACCGATGAAGCCCATACAGAAAATAGCGTCGCTAACGCAGCGAAATGGTATTACAAAATCATAAGTAACAAATGACAGAGCCACGGTTAAACTAAACCCTAAGGCAATCGCTCTAAGGCGCGATTTGGCCTAAACAATCCCCCGTCCCGGACAGAAGGGCATTATGTCCGCGAGCAAATCGGTAAACGAAACAGGGTCGGATCGGATCAGGTCGGGGACCCCACGGCAAAAACAAAACAGCTAAGTGCGGCCACAAAGGCTTCAGTGCTGAGGGCACTTACAAGTTTCAGATGAACGGCCTTAGTGGAGAGACACACGAACACGCACAGGTAGGCTCCATGTGAGCACGCGTTACGAAAGCAGGACGACTTGTCTAAGACAGGGCCAGCGAAATTAGTTCCGACTCCAGCGAATGGTCGGATGGCAGTGACGCGATCGGCTGGCAAGTCGCCCATCATAGGGTGAGAAATGGCGGCCTTCAGTTTGTAGCACGGGATACATTTAAAGATGACGCTCCGGATGGTGCGTCGGCCCTAAGACAGGGCCAGCAAATTAATTCAGCTCTTCCCCTAGGAGCGGGAGGCTCCAGGCCTCCGATGCCAAACATTCGACGTGATTCAGAGCTCCAGGGGAGCCCTAGTCTTCCCACCAACCAAATAGAGGCCACACAATGTTGTGAACCCGAGTCCAACAAGGCGCGAGATGTTAGACAGTCGCCCTTCGGGTTGTACACCTGCACTGAGGCTGTCTGCAAAAGGACAGTTTGACAGCTTAAAGGCTCAGTGGAGGTGGCCGTGGTGGGAGATAGGGCGGCAGCTACCTAGTTGGAGCTGCCTCCATCGGACCAGTCCTCGCGCCGGGGGTCCTCGTAGCGGCAGTCAGGTGACAACTCGACCACCGGCAACAAGGTAGCGCTAAGCGGAAAGGCCCGGAACTCAGAGGGCCCCGGCCTAGCGGGCCGGGACAGATAAGAGGTCCTAGGGATCTGGTAAGGTCGCCGACTTCGACCAAGGGGGGGAGGGTGGCGCTCCAGTCGCGGCCACTCAGCTAAGGGAGGAGACAGTGGTCTTGACGACAGCTGAGTGACGGCGAACTCTCTCTCGACCCGCTGAGGAGGGGGGTTGCAGACCCCTCCGCCCCTGGCATGGTGACCCCCCAACTGCTCAGGGGAATGTCCCCTGTTCAAACCTGGGGCGCAGTGGTTGGTGGGCGAACGAGAAGCGTCACGCGCCAGAGGGGGCTGACTAGCGCCCCCGCCCGTGGCAGCGGCGCGGTCGGAAGGGGCGCGAGGAGGAGCTCTGAACGGGCCCAGGCACAAGACCTCATGATGAGGACCCGAGCAGTGCGGACAGGGCCGCTGGTGCGGACAGTCCCTTTGCAAGTGCCGCTCCAAACAAGAGAAGCACCAGCGGCGATCGCGAGCTATGTTCCGCCTCGCCTTGGCGGGCTTAGCCCGCAGCTTAGGGCAAGCCGCGGCCCGGTGCTCCGACCCGCGGCAGTAGTTGCAGTTAGTAGGAGGAGGAGGAGATTCCCTGGCCACTAGGCCTGTATATGTAGGGAGAGGGCGGCGCCCTCCGGAAGGAGCTCCAGCTGCCTTCCGCGGTGTCGGCGATGACCTCCCGGGCGGGTTGAGCCCCTCAGATGCCCTGGAGGTGCCAGCAGCGCCCGCCGCGTTTGCGACCTGCCTACACCGTTGCTCTAAAAAGAGCAGCAGGTCTCTAAAAGACGGGATATGATCCGCTCCGTCCCCGCCATACCTCTCCTCAAAATGGATCCGCAGATTGAGGGGTAGGCGGGACAGTACGAGGTGGAGCAACAAAAAAGATCCTCCGGCCCCTTCGTCGACCGGAAGCTCCAGACGCCTCAGCGAATTGCACGCGACTACGACAGGATTAATAATATCCTGACGTAGCCTCGTCCTGTCAGTCAGTAGCGGGAGATTCAGAAGCTGTCGGGCATATTCGTCAGCCAGCAGTCGGGTGTTTGCGTACCTCCTCTCTAGGAGGTCTCTTGCGATCAAGTAGGAGTCGTCGGCCAACTTCAAGTGACCAACGACCGCAAGGGCCTCCCCTTCAAGAGAAGAGACCAGGTACGCCATTTTTTGACCGAGGGACAAGTCCCCCCGGGCGTGGACTAAGCTATCAAAGAGGCCTATGAAGGCCAGCCACTCACCAATAGCACCCGAGAACTTGGGCAAGTCCAATGTGGGCAACTTACCTAATAGCTCAGCTTGAGCTGGATTCCGCCGCGGAGACTCCAGTTTCGCCAGACCCTCCATCTGGCTCTCACGCGCCTCATGCGCCAGCTTGCCCCTTGCCTCAACCAAGTCGTCCGTGAAGTCAACGAATTGCTCATAATCCCGACGAGCGGAGTCCTTGACTCCGCTCTCCACATCCGCAGACAAAAGCTCAGTGTATGCGCTCTCGACCAAGGCCAGTCGATCCCGAACCTGATCCGCCCGCTGCGCTAAATTATACACTCGGTCGGCGCGCCCGATCAGTGTGTGGGCATGCGCCGCCCAGCGCAGCTGCTCCTGAATTATCAGCGCAGGTGCCTTGGGTTGCTTGTGAGACGGCATCATATATAACGATAAACAAATGCAGTGATATAAATTCCAACAACCAATACAACAATAAAAAATACAGATACAAATCACAGCAATAATTACAGTAATAACAGTAAGAAAATATAAACAGTAAAAAAATATAAACAGGGATGTGCCACACAGGCTAAACCTACCCGAAGCTACTCAAATACAAATACCCTAAACAAATATAACCCCTATCAGTTAAACTCACGCAGCTCAAGGCGTGGGGGGCTCTGCTACCAAAATGTTACGGCAACCACGCTCTGCTACCAAAATGTTTTTTTTTCCAACCACGCTCTGCTACCATGATGTTACGGCCCTAGCCAGTCCAGCAGAGCCTCAGAGGTCGGGGCCCATCAGCGACCTCCCGGCGGACTGCCTAGGGTCGGGTACGGAATACCTATGGCTATCAGGATATGCGGCGTGAGCAATGAATACAAAAAAGGGGTTGAAAAATAAGAAGGAAATTGCACTTACCTTCGAAGGGCAGCTAGGGTCTATTGGGGTCGAAGATCGCCAGGGAACGTGTGTAGGTCGTGTGGTGTAGTGTGACGTTAAGTGTAAAATAGGTGTCCTGACAGTCCTCGAGAAGGAGGCCCCAGGCCCCCAGACTTCGACAGTGAGTAGACACCCCCAGTCACTCGCCAGCAGACACGTCACAGAATTGATTATAACGAAATAAATAACTCAGTCAATACACAAGCAGTTACAGTCTCAAGCACAACAACAAATATTTACAGTTAAGTTATAAGCACAGCAATTAAATATTTACAGTTACCAAATAAATCGTTAGATATATTCACAGGACTGCGTGCGGTCACGCCAGCAAAGAGTCCAAACCCAACATTGGGGTTCTCATAAAGCTACACAGAAAATTGCGTTCGTGCAGAGCGAATTCGAGACACTTCGCCATATCGAGAAGCGATACGACCACTACCGTGCAGAGCGAACGCGAGACTTTTACAGTTAAGTTATAAGTACAGCAATTAAAACGATATCAGTAAAGTAAGTAAGTAAGCAGTTAATAAACCACGAGGCACGCGCAAAACAATAAGTCCAACAATAGGAACTGGCCGGCCGTCGAGCAGCGATACGGCCACACCTTGCAGAGCGGACGCGAGACTTTATTCGCCGTATCGAGCAGCGATACGTCCGCTTCCGTGAGAGCGGAATCGAGACTGTTCGTGTTCGCCGCTAAGCGGCGCGGGCGACGGCGACGGCGGGGGGCCGTGCCACCTGTCGATATCACCGATGAAGCCCATACAGAAAATAGCGTCGCTAACGCAGCGAAATGGTATTACAAAATCATAAGTAACAAATGACAGAGCCACGGTTAAACTAAACCCTAAGGCAATCGCTCTAAGGCGCGATTTGGCCTAAACAGTGGGTAACACAAAAATAAAATCGTATTAACTTCAGAATTGTTATATTAAAAGTATTTAGTTGTCTAATTGAATTGCTGCTACCACGACTATTTGTTTTTTTTGGAGTACTTGTACTAGAAAACAGCACGTATGCTGGACTATTTTTTAACCGACTTCAAAAAAAGGAGGAGGCTACTCAATTCGACCGTATATATATTTTTTTATGTATGTTCGGGGATAACTCCGTCGTTTATAAACCGATTTTGATTATTCTTGTTTCGTTAGAAAGGAGATATCCCTAGTTTGGTAACATGATAAGGAAACCAGGATCTGATGGTGGGATCCCAGAGAAATTGAGGGAAACTCTCGAAAATCCGCATATCTTTTTACTGGGTGTTCCGATTTTGATGATTTTTAATTTAATCGAAAGCCGATGCTTATCATGTGGTCACATTTAAATTTCATCGAGATCTGATTACAACTTTTGGAGTTCATTCATTACAGCCTATACAGTCCACTGCTGGACATAGGCCTCCACTAGTTTACGCCAAAAATAACGTGAACTCATGTGTTTTGCCCATAGTCACCACGCTGGGCAGGCGGGTTGGTGACCGCAGAACTGGCTTTGTCGCACCGAAGACGCTGCTGCCCGTCTTCGGCCTGTGTATTTCAAAGCCAGCAGTTTGATGGTTATCCCGCCATCGGTCGGCTTCTTAAGTTCCAAGGTGGTTGTGGAACCTTGTTATCCTTTAGTCGCCTCTTACGACACCCACGGGAAGAGGGGGGTGGCTAAATTCTTTAGTGCCGTAGCCATACAGCACACTTTTGGAGTAATCTTTGATAATACGTACTCAGCAATTTTTTTATCTACCTATGTTGTATTACTTGTCGATATAATTGAAGGCGGTTTTAAAAGATTTTAAAGATTTTAGAAAATGTAAAATATTATGTGTCTGTTAGAAAACACAGAATCGCTAATGAAGAAGAAACAGTGTGTAACTTACCCTAATTTTATAGATACGACAGTGTTTTTACGCCCTTGTCTATGCTTTGACAGTTGCTACGTGTTAGAAAATTGTTTGCTGGGTTAGAGAGTCACCCACAACTCCTAACACGAGACACAAGAAAGAGAGTAAAAAAAATCCTACCGAATCTTAATCTTCTTTTTCAAAAACTCACAAAACCAACTTCACTAAAGCAAAGCTTATACCATAAGAAACTACAATGACTCACCCACAATAAATTGCACTCAGATCTTAAGACGGCGAGAGAATCCAACCCAAAAAAAGAAAAGAGCAAAAGGGCCCGCAACACACGTCCTGAGCCTTATATACAGCAAACCCAGTGTGTCGCGACACAACTCCCCCTAAGGTGAACCGCGACGTAATACAATACGAGGGTATTCCAAAATTAAATCAGTCGCCTAGAAAAAGTAAATAGCAACGCTAATGCATAACTGTGCTATTATACATCAGCAGGAACGAAATCAGGCGCTATTAAAATATATGCTACAATACCCCCCCCCGACAGAGAAGAATTTTGCATCTCTGGCAAAATTCTAAAAAAAACTAATGTAAGGAGAGAATCTGGTAAGCTCAGGAAGGGATTATAAAATTTAACTCCATACTAAGAGAAAAAAAAATTTTTTTTTTTTGATAGATTAATCATAAGAGATAATCGAATTACAAAAACACTACATATAATTTTGAATTCACTGCAACACTGTCTTACGACCCAATCATACGTCACTAACATACAACATCCTGAAATTCAACTATCAATGTGCGTTAACCGACCTAGACAATTAACGCCCTGACACACAGAGTGACGGTCTATAAATGAGCACCACTCAGCAGCTAATTAAAATTTTTAATTTAACAATTTTTTTTTTATTTTAATCCACATTTAATACAGTATTCCCGATGTAGGCTTTAGAATGTGAATAACACAATTAGAATCGAATATATATTCGATAGTATAAAATAATATGTGGAATCGCCACCCGTTCCAGAGTTAAGTTGTAACACAACAACAACAACTTATGGCGTAGGCTTTAAACAAAATAATATGAGTGGGTAGATACGTTAGAGATGCACCCAACACACACAAATTAAGTTATTGCTCAGTGGAATAACTCAACAAAAATAAACACCAAAAGTACATTAGAGATGTACCCAACACACAACTATCATAAGTCATGTACTTGTATAAGCACAAAATAAAAAAAATGAGATCATCACCCGTCTCAAAGATGGAATACGTAATATAGATTTAAAACAAAAAGAAAACACAATATCAATTACCCTTACTACCAGAACTTCCTGTTAACTTCAAATCTTTAATATGCCAAACCCCAAGATCTTTACCATTCATATCCTGTAATACGTATACAAGAGGAGACCTTTTACCAACAATTCAACATTTGATAAATTTAGGCGCTAATTTCTTAGAAAAGTATTTATCTTTATCACTCAAGAAGTAAGTTTTCTTATAAACGAGATCACCAACATTAAATTCCGCAGTCCTACGACGCAAATTATAACTTGAAGTATTTTTAAATGAGCGGCATACAACCGAAATTGAACTTTATCGAAAATACTCACCAACCGACCTAAGTTCTCCGCATAACAGTCACGAGGAGTAAAAATCATATTTTCTATACTATCAGAGTCCAAGTAATGCGAACCACACGACACTAACCGAAAACTAAAATTAATTATAACTAAAATATATTAATAATTGATTTCACTTTTATCAAAGTGTCACTAATACCTGCCAAATCGGTTATAATATCCAACGGACTGACCAAAATCTCCTCTGACGGTAACAATTCCGACAACCGTAATATCTGTCCACGCAAGCTAAAACTGCGGCAGCTGGCTCCTCATTCCGAACAACCACCTCATATTCTAACTCAGCCTTAGGCAGGGATACGAATTTTATTAAGTGAGTCATCGTAGCACAATAATAAAATTAAAACGAAACAAAAAGTACAAAAAAGTTCGATTTAAATTAATGTCAAAATGTAACGAAGAAGTACAAAGTAAGCAAAAATATTCGTTAATAGAGGGTAGTCAAAAAATTTAGTTACGGCAAAAAATTATTGAGCAAGAAATAATTAATACAAAAAGTAGGTAACTGAAATTTTTTTAGCAAGGAACGATTAACAATGCAAAAACCGTGACTACGCTCGGACAAATCTTTTAAATTCAAATAAAAACTTTTAAATATTAACTTTAAATTTTAAACATACTAATATAAATACATAAATTTTAAACATACTAATATAAATACACAACCTAAACGAAACAGTAATCAAATTTAATTAATAAAAATGAAAAGTAATAATTTAACACAATTCACAAAACACACAAAGACACAAGGACAAGACCCTTTTCATACCCAGAGAAAACCACTTACCAGAAATAAGAAAAAAAAATTGAGTGCCAATGCGATACCCTACAAAATAAAATAATTAAAATAATTCACCGACAAACAAATTATTTCAAATATTAGAGAATTTACGTTGGGCGCCAGTGCTACGTGTTAGAAAATTGTTTGCTGGGTTAGAGAGTCACCCACAACTCCTAACACGAGACACAAGAGAGAGAGTAAAAAAAATCCTACCGAATCTTAATCTTCTTTTTCAAAAACTCACAAAACCAACTTCACTAAAGCAAAGCTTATACCATAAGAAACTACAATGACTCACCCACAATAAATTGCACTCAGATCTTAAGACGGCGAGAGAATCCAACCCAAAAATAGAAAAGAGCAAAAGGGCCCGCAACACACGTCCTGAGCCTTATATACAGCAAACCCAGTGTGTTGCGACACAACTCCCCCTAAGGTGAACCGCGACGTAATACAATACGAGGGTATTCCAAAATTAAATCAGTCGCCTAGAAAAAGTAAATAGCAACGCTAATGCATAACTGTGCTATTATACATCAGCAGGAACGAAATCAGGCGCTATTAAAATATATGCTACACAGTTTCTTTGGTCTCTAGTTGTCTATGAATTGTCACTGCTAGGCGGGAACGGCGTTGTTTCGTCATTTCGTGTGTTACTCTCTACCGGTAAAGTTCGAATTTAAGAATTTGTTAAGTATAAGTTGTGCGTAAATTAATAAAAAATGAACTATAACGCTGAGAACTCTCCGCACAAGGAGGAAAATAGCAGAAATAGTTTTCAGAATACAAATGATGACGAAGCGAGTTCATCTTCGTCTAGTTCATCTCCTCAATCTGATAGTGAAAGACCGTCATTTAAAAGACGAGGTGTAAAGGAAGACTCCCGAATAGAAGCCCTAATAGGTGGGCTTTTTATCAAACATGTATATGCAAAGTCTCGGTAGTTCGCAAGTTAACAAAGACGTTACTAATAATGCAATTATTAGTGATAATTTTCTATACCAGAGAAAACACCTCAATTATTAGATTTAGGTGAAAAGGGTATATTGATGGAACTAAATTAATAAAACCAACCCTCGCGGAGAGGGTAGATAAAATAAAATTATTACAACGTTTTGGCTTACCCACATGGCAAAATGTTAGATATGGTAAGGTCTTAACCTTACAGTCCTATTTAGCTACTCCAGGTTTTATTGATATTAAAATTAATGACGAGCTGTCATTTAAGTAAATCAAAAGATATGGCAGCATTGTCAAATGCTATTTTTGAGACTAATGAGTTACTGAGAATGGGCTTACAAGCAGTGGTTGATTGGGCTGCGAAATTCCCAGATGAATTAAATGTGACGACACTAGTACAAAAACTTAGTTCTTCTGCAGGAAAAGGCAATTGTTTTAATAAAAACTCTGAAGACATCTTACAAATTTTATGTGGAAAGAGGACCGAGTGTATAGAAACTAGGAGGGAGAGATTAATTAAAGAAATACCAAGGAAATTTATTTAGTTCGCATTTAGAAATATTCCTCCTTCTGAAAGTGCCTTATTTGACCAACTTAATGCACTCATTCAAAATTTCGGTGGTCCTACACAGTAGATGAGATCACTTTCTTTTAAAGAAAATAAATCTCACAATTTTGCGAGGTTAGATGTTTCTCGGAGAAACTACAATCATACTAATAATTCTCACTCTCGTTTTCAAAATGCTCAAGCTAGGCCCAGCGGTAAAGGTAAAGGCATGGATTAAAGATCTTCCTTTCGTGCCTTCGACAGACAAAAACAATGACAATTCAGGGGGGGGGATTGAAGGACTTCAGAGGTCGATGGGAGAAGCTCGGAGCAACTCCCTTTCTACTGAAAGCTATATCAGGATCTCGGATACCTTTCATTCGAAAACCTACGTTAGTATACCCCTCAACGAGAGTACCTCGGAGCTACGCAACAAAAGTGTCAAGATTAATGATCGAAAAAATAGAGGAATTAAAAAAAAATTGGAGTGTTAGAGAAACCTGCTACTTTGACCCCCGGTTTCTTCTCTCGGATGTTTTTGGTAAAAAAGAGCGATTGTAGCGTCAGACCAATGTTCGACTTAAGAGAATTGAACAACTTTGTAGGAACGAAACATTTGCACCTCATAAACCATACCAAGACTTCTTACAACCCGGAGATTGGCTGGTAAAAGACAACATATCGCAGGCATATTTCCACCTGCCAATAGCACAGTCACACCGACCTTTCCTGCGAATGTTTTACAAGCAAGAAATGCTTCAAATGACCTCACTTCCGTTTGGCCTATCATCGGCTCCAAGGCTCTTTGCTTCTATAACTTGCTGGGTCGCGGAGATCCTACCCAAGAAAGGAATGCGAGTCCTAGTGTATCTAGACGATTTTCTGCTAGCACACCAGAAGGCCTAGCCAAGTTACAAACGTTTCGTATCGAACGTCTTTCTACAATCGTTAACGTCTGGGCGTAAGTGATTTTAAGTTGGTAGCCAAGTTGACACGACTGAGTCAAACGTTCATTCTACAACCTCTTTAGAAAAAACTGATACTTTAGTCTATGATGAGCGTTTTTACAAACATCAAACTAACGTCAAAGTCGCAGCGTCGTTATTGATTTTGAATTGAAGAAGAAGAAATTGTTATTCACTTATTAAGTGTTTTATGCGTAACCGAATTAAGGTAAAGTTCTTCCTATATTAATTGGTTTATTAATATTATGTTACTGGATGTCACTCCACCCGCTTAATATTTATGTAGATAAAGGCGCTGGTAAACTTTTATTATCCAATTGCTTGTTATCCTAAATAAAATAAAATAAAATCTTAAAAATGAAGTAGTTTATAGGATGGAACATAGATCACGAGCAAGCCCAGCAGCAGGATCGCTAATAGCAGTTCCGATCCTGCTAAGTTACGTACAACGTACGAAGTTAAGTACGACGCGTTGGCGCAACGGTAAATGCACTGGCTGTTGCACTAGCGGTCGCGGGTTCAATTCCCGCTTACGATAGACATTTATATCGATCATATAAATGTTAGTCGTGGTCTGGGTTGTGTTTGAGTATTGTATGTGTTTCCGGCATTTCGCGTATTGTCTCCATGCACTGACGATTTTAGACCCTTTTTTGCTGCCTAAACCACCCAATTCTTCATTATGAGTGCATCACAACATATTTTAAGTATGCATTTTAAATGCTAAATGCTGAATATAGTTCAAAATTATCTTAAATAAACAATTCTCGGTCCTAACACAACTCTTTCATATTATCATAATAGACGCCATTTTTTAACGTTTACTACTGGGTCTCGGCAATCTTTTCGCTATCGTTCAAAAATTTCGACATCGTTTCGCTGACGCTTGTCAAAACTGTAACATGGCTACCATTCGTAAGGAATGTAATGATCGTCGTTGTAGAAACGATTTCATTTCGTTGTAACATTTTGAACGAGTAAACTTGTCTACGAATTTTCTATTCGTTTGTTGTGATCACGTGACTTAGCGTTGAGATGATGTCATTCCTATACATTTGGTTAGTTTTCTAATAGCGTTATCGATTGTAGATTGTCAACTTGGCTAAGCCTGCAGGACTGTTTCAAACTAGCAACACAGGCCTCGGAAGTTGTGAAGCTTTTGGAGTTTTTGGGATAGCAAGTGAATCTCAAAAAATCGGTCTTGATACCAATGAGATCACTCGAGTTTCTAGGCATACAGTGGAGTTCAGACAAGAACCTAATGAGTCTACCAATCAAGAAACAAAATTCAATTTTAAAATCACTAGAAAATTTTTTGATTCACGGAGTCTGTCGCCTCCACCAACTTCAATGCCTTCTCGGTCAATTAAATTTTTGCGTGTATGTTATTGTCATTTCCACCAGGTCGGCTTCACTGCCGCCGATTACAGATTTTACTCAGACATTGACAGAGACCGAAAAATCTCTTGAGGATGATGATCCCTCGGGGGCCATTACTAGACATACAGTGGTGGCACGGTGCCCTATCACTGACAACACCAATACATGCTGCAAAGGTGTCCCACTTTCTCACTACAGACGCCTCCGACATAGGATAGGGTGCAGTTTTAGACCAAGAGGTTATTTCCGGAGTCTGCACACCCCACCAAGAATTATGGCACTGCAACAAGAAAGAAATGTTTGCAGTACTGTCAGTGATGAGGAGAAACGCCGAAAGTCTCAGAGACTCCCATGTTCTCTTACAAACAGACAACAAGACTGTAATGGCATACATCCGCAAGGAGGGCAGGACACAGTCCATAGGTCTGTTATCATTGACATTCCAGCTTCTAATGATCATAGACAGATGGAACATAACGCTATCAGCTCAGTATCTCTCCGGCAAGTATAATACTCTCTTCATAGACGCATTCTCGAGGGAATGGAACTATCAACTGGCTTGGATATTTCCCCCTCCAAACTTAATACCAAGAGTTCTCACCCACCTCAACAAATCTAGGGGCACCTTTCTTTTAGTAGCCCCAGACTGGGAACAGCCGTTTTGGAGAGCAGATCTCCAAGCACGAGCCCTGGACAAACCAATGAAAGTGAATCTCTTTAAGTGAATTTCATAATAACTAGAAATATAGAAGAATAATTAGTAGATAAAACTGTTGAGAATTCAGTGTTATTATGATTTAAATATTGATTGATTTAGAGTTATTAACATTAGAAGTTATTTCTTTAGAATTTGATTGAATATCATCATCATCATTACAGCCTATACAGTCCACTGCTGGACATAGGCCTCCACAAATTTACGCTAAAAATAACGTGAACTCATGTGTTTTGCCCATAGTCACCACGCTGGGCAGGCGGGTTGGTGACCGCAGTACTGGCTTTGTCGCACCGAAGACGCTGCTGCCCGTCTTCGGCCTGTGTATTTCAAAGCCAGCAGTTGGATGGTTATCCCGCCATCGGTCGGCTTCTTAAGTTCCAAGGTGGTAGTGGAACCTTGTTATCCCTTAGTCGCCTCTTACGACACCCACGGGAAGAGAGGAGTTGATTGAATAGATTTCAATAAATTAATTGAATATTCCCCTTACTTATTACTTTATGTTTTATTATTTAGAATAAAACCATAAAGCATTATAATTGAAATATTATACTAGTTTAACTCATGAGTCTTATTTAATTTACATTCCTTTCAACATTACGTGCGTTCCTTATTTGTTCTTGTCACCAGCAGATATCAAACACGTCTTCATTAGCGATGCTGTGTTTTCTAACAAACTCATAATATAGACGTTTTACACAACAGTAAAACGTTTATTATGCGCCGAAAGAAAACACAGCATCGCAGAAATTATCTTCCTTGTGAAGACAGCAATGACGAAACAGCGCGGTTCCCGCCTAGCAAATCACAAATCATAGACAACTAGAGACCAAAGACACTGTCAAAGCATAGACAAGGGCGTAAAAACACGGTCGTATCTATAAAATTAGGGTAAGTTACACACTGCTTCTTATTCATTAGCGATGCTGTGTTTTCTAACAGACAAATAATAAACGTTTTATTGTTGTGAAAAACGTGTATATTGAATTATACATAAGAGTTAAGGAATTCGATTCTCTCTTCTCACGAATTACGTCACTATAAAGTTAGACGAAGAAATCTTGTGGAAGGTAATCTAAGACCAATTAACTTTGGTCACCTTTAAAGTTTGATGCAGCTGTGTGTACTACACTTGATAACGATAACTGCACTGCAGAATTACAGAGAATATAAAGAAGTGCACTTGAAAAGAATGTATTTTTTTCGATATTTTAATAGAAATACCTGGTTAAATATTATAAATTACGTTTCCTGTAAAAAAAATATTTTTTTTTATGTCACCAGGTCGGCAAACAAGCGTACGGCTCACCTGATGGTAAGCGATTACCGTAGCTTATCATGATGACTTGCAAGAAACACAGCGCCAATAAACCTACACATTATTATCATTTATATAATCTTAAATATCGGCATATGTATTTTTTTGTTTATTATATACAACTAGGTAGAAACAGGCGTACAGCTCACCTGATGGTCAGCGATTACCGTAGTTTATAGACGCCTGCAACACCAGAAGCATCGCAAGCGCGTTGCCGACCCAATCCCCAATCCCCCCAGGAGCTCTGGTCACCTTACTCACCAACAGGAACACAATACTGCTTGAGAACAGTATTATTTTGCTGTGATCTTCTGTAAGGTCGAGGTACTACCTCAGTCGGGCTGCTCCATATTTTGAGCAGGAAATTCCTGCTGTGCCCTGCCTCAGTTAATAGATATAATATATAATATAAAAATAAAAAGAATATCAACTTACCTTCCGCTCTCTTCCATCAGTGGCCACTCCACGACTGACACTGTATCGACACGAGATAACAGCGTCTTTGCGAACCCTTCAAAAATGTTAACATATCGTAAATGGCGATTATCTGAATCATTTTACAATTATGAGATTATTGCGGTATTGATACGTTGATAACAGTCAAACGAGCAAAAACCCAAAGATTATTCGTTAAGGAGAATTTGTTGTAATATTTTATAAGTTAGGATCGACTGGCGTGAACTCATGTGTAATAATAATAATAATAATATTCTTTATTGCACACCATTAAAAGATACAAACAAAAGTAGTATAATTAGAGGAAGATGTACAAAGGCGGTCTTATCGCTAAAAGAGCGATTTCTTCCAGACAACCTTTGGGTATAGGACAGCGCATAGAAAAGCGGTTAGGAAGTGTACAAATAATTGTTATAGAAATTATAATACATCACAATAGATTGTAAAATTATACATACATATATACATACATACATATACATACATACATATGCTTACACACTTACATACATTCACATATAGACATATACTCATATATAAATATAAACAATTCATACATATTTACATCATCACTTCAGCCTATCGCAGTCCACTGCTGGACATAGGCCTTCACAAGTTTGCGCCAAAAATGGCGTGAACTCCTGTCAGTTGCCCATAGTCACCACGCTGGGCAGGTGGGTTCGTGACTGCAAGGCTGGCTTTGTCGCACCGAAGACGCTGCTGCCCATCTTCGGACTGTGTACTTCAAAGCCAGCAGTTAGATGGCTATCCCGCCATCGGTCGGCTTTTTATGTTCCAAGGTGGTAATGGAACTGTTTTATCCCTTAGTCGCCTCTTACGACACCCACGGGAGATAGGGGGTGGCTATATTCTTTACTGCCGTAACCACACCGCATTATTACAAGTTAAATTATGTATACTTAGCTTTAAAGTATTTTTTGCTGTTTAATTTTACGTTCTTGTTAATTGTTATTCAGGACTGATATACTCATTTTACTATAAAAGGCTTCTTTCAGCCTTGATGAGTGATTTAGAAAAACCTTCTCAATATTATTTACTTAAAGTTATAAAATAAAACAATACTTTGTTTTAAAGTGATGTAATTTACAATGACATGTATTAAATAAATATTATTTATTTATTATTAAGTGCATTATTAAGATAAAAAACATGGTAAAAATTTTAGAAAATCTAAAACTTATTGTTGCAGCGTACCTAGCAGCGCCATCTTGTAGCTTTTATAGGAACTAAGTATTAATCATACAACAATAATTTAATCAATAATAAGTTTTGATTTGATTCTTCGGCAAGAATATTGAGCACTAACCTTTAATTTTATTTTGACATTTTATGAATATAGATACTTAATGAGAACTTTCACATTTAATTTATATTTACTTTTGTACTAAAAAAAAACAATTTTCTGTTTGCGACGCGACATCTGCACAGTGCGAAAACGATTCCCCACTGTCGCCGAGCGCTCAATATACCTGCCGATACGTCATCCAGGTTCAAGTCAATGTTCATTACCCGTATGTAATACATTTTTTTTATTACTCCTAACTTAAAAAGTAGCACGACTACGATACCTTAAACTTAAATATAGTTATTGTATATAAAAGTAAAAAAAGTAGTTTATAAAGTAAGTTGAAAATACTAGACTTTCTGGAATTTAAAAATTCTTAAGATTACTCTAGTACCTCAAACTAAAGTTTGTCGTGGAGATGATCTGAGTCTGATAACCCTATGATACAAACTTGTGCTAGAAGTATAGTGAGACAAATTCTTTGACAGCCATATTTAATTATTATTTTAGAGCATGGTTGTTCTTGTTTGTTTTTAGTAACATCAGGAATTATAATTTCTGGTGAATACTGAATACAACACATACTGAATACAACTCAGAAGTAGCCAAAATAAGAATAAAAATGGCATTTACTGTCGAAAAAACTAAAATTAATAAGCAATTATTTTTAAAAAATGTGTGCAAAACTATTTGTGAGTGTAGTTCGTTCCAGAACAATCTAGAATATCACAAGTACAGTACTTGTCAAGTACCTACAATATATCAGCTGTTATTATTCATTTATTTATTTTTATAGGCAATCCGACAGCGTTATGCTACAATAGTATGTTACAATATAATGTACAAATATGGCCAAAATAGTTATTATAAGTATTGACAATTTTTCAGAAATTCTATGAGATAAATGGGTTCAGCCCAACAGCCCACACGTTATTACGTTCATGCAGCTCTTCTTGGGAGCATCGCCATCCTTCGCAGCTACCACACGCTTTATCTTGTTACCGCTGGCGTCATATTTTTTCTCCTCCTGAAAGTTTATTATTTTTTTAATGGTTATGGAAATTTATATTTAATAATTTAAAAGTTATCGCTAAGATTGCATTAAAATAAAAGTGGGTTTAGAAGAAGTCTTTATGACTGACTGTTTTCCTGAGGGCCACGCCAGCCGTGGCTAAAGTTTATTCAACACATGAGCTACGAACAGATTTTAAAGGCAATAATGCAACTGCTTTTAGACACGTTTGCGAATAGAAGAATCTCATAAATAGAGTTAAATTCGGTGGTAAAATGAATAATTTATCAAAAACTTTTATCTGCTGAATAGCGTTATCCATCAAAAAGCGTTACCCACAACCGCGGAAACAGTTTAATCTTATTATTCCCATGTTTGGTGTTTCATTGTTATTTTAGCTTATTACTGATGGCAGTAATCATTTATTGGCATATCTCCCACCTGCTTTGCACTTATTTTAATAAAAATATGTCTCTTTTGACAATTCCGGAGAAACAAAATCAAATCAATACATAATCATCAATCAATCAATCAATCACATCAATCATTGCATTAGGCCGTTTACAGTACGAGTATAAGCTCTAATAATAAAATTTTATGCCGCATAGTAAAAGCACGTCGTATAAGCCGGGGTCAATAGGAGCAATTATGAAGTTACAGTAACTAGAGTAGCTTCACACGTGCGACGTAGTCTTTATTAAAAATATCCAGCTCAAAATATGAGGTGCCTGACTGGGAAAGTACCTCGACTTTACAGAAGATCATAGCTGAATAGCACTGCTTTCAAGCAGTGCTGTGTTCCTGTGGTGAGTTAGGTGACCAGAGCTCCTGGGGGGATTGAGGGTAAGGTCGGCAACGCACTTGCTATGTTTCTGGTGTTGCAGGCGTCTATAAGGTACGGTAATCGCTTACAATCAGATGAGACGTACGCTTGTTTGCCGACCTAATTGTATAAAAAAAGTAGGTTGTTAAAACTATTAAGTGTTAATAACTAAGCTCGCATGAATGAACAAATCATAAAAACAGAATTTGTCGTAACGTCTTTCTTAAGACCTTCTGAAATTTAGACCGATGAGATAGCGTAGTCTTTAGACATTCTTGACGGTCTGATTTTTATGGAATAGAAAACCGCTACCATTATTAGAGTGCGCATTGCCTCTTTACTCCTGTATCGGGAGTCTGGGAGCACACAAATGCATCACACAACGACCTAACCACAAAAACATCTGTGTGTCCCGTGTGCGGGGATCGAACCCGCTACCGTCAGCTCAACAACCATAAGCCAGCACCTACTGTGACTTGTGTGACCGCTAAAGCGTCGTCAACGTTTCAGTTAATGTGTGCCGTCTTAAACACAAATTGAACGTGTGCTTAGAATGACGTGCGTTGACGCTTTTCGTCTGAAAGGTCAGATATTACTAGCGCGCACTTAATACAATTGTACCAACTACATCATTACCAGCGACCGCTTTCCGTAACCAACAGGAAGTAAGTACTACTTTGACAGTTTTGATAGCGTTATTGGGTATTGACGAATTGCGGTGTTAACGATCTTAATGGTAATGGTTTAATGGAAAAATGGTATTAAAACTACGAAATAAACTTTTTGTAGTTTTCTACTGACATGCGCGAAACTAATCTTACGCCTATACGAGTAACAAAATTCTCTGACTTAAATTAAGCCGTAAACTCCACGGTCCTCATTAGAGTCAGGATATTGTTTCGGGGGTCCGGAAACACACAATATACAAACATAGACGCCCGGACACCGAGGAACAGCTGTATGACCTTGAAGAGAATAAGAGAGAGAATAGAGGATTAGAAAGAGAAAGACAGAGACTGAGAGAAATTTGTCAGGTGCGGGGTTAACCGTCCTTAATATTGCCTTCTATTAGTTAAAACTGTTTCACGGTTTGTTGTGCGGTTATTTAAATTTAAACCCCATGGAAAATTCTGAAAAGCCTTACCGATTCCATAGTCTGCATTTGTCCATGTTTTTATAGGGTTTATGTGATTTTTACTATAAGGGAGAACATGTAGTCAGTTAACGACCATTCTTACTATTAAGTGTTCGTTCCTTTATCAATCTATTTAACTATTCAATATTTTAAATCTTATTAAAATGAAAGTTACAAAAAATAAATTAAACAGATTCCCAATTAAGTAAGACTGCTCACAGTCAAACGGTGTTATTTTACTCACATCAACAATTTCGCCAATTTTGTATTTCTGCATGATGTTGAGTGCGTCGGACGAGTGGCCCATTTCGTGGAAGGCCTTCGTTAAGTCCTTGCCAGCCTCCTCTAGTATCGCGTCGCCGCCGGGATGCTGCAAGAATATTAAGTATAACGATCACGATTCAGCCTGTAACATCCCACTGCTGGGCATAGGCCTCTTTCTCCGAGTAGAATAAGGATTGGAGCTTAATCCACCACGCTGCTCCACTGCTGGTTGGTGGATATTTTCCTTACTATGAGTGACAATCACTATCAGGTAATTATGATTCATACATATATCAGGTAATGATTCATGAAAAGCGCGGAGCGTTGGAGCCATTTCCGAGATTCAGATTATATATTTATACAAGAATTGCTCGTTTAATAGTATAAGGTTTGTACATTGTATGTTTTTAACTGAGGTGGGGCACAGCTGGAAATATCCTGCTCAAAATCTGGAGCAGCCCGCTTGAGGAAGTACCTCGACCTTACAGAAGGTCACAGCTAAATAATACTGGTTTCAAGCAGTTTTGTATTCCTGTGGTGAGTATGGTGACCAGAGCTGGGGGGATTGGTGATAGAGTCGGCAACGCGCTTGCGATGGCACTTGAAACAAACAAACTTTTCAGCTTTATAATATTAGTATGGATTATATTTTGTATATTTCGCATACTGTATGAACAATCCTCGTGGTTTCACGCATGTTTCCTTCACTCATAAAATTATAAGATGCTTTAATGATAGTTCATTTTAAGGCGTTTTTACCCGACTGCAAAGGAATGGTTATGTTTTTCGGGGATATAAATTGAAGGAAAAGTCAAATCATTCTCTCTTTGTGCATATCTCCGACTGCATGCTGTGTACGATGTAGCATACAATTTCGAAGGACTACCATATTGATATTTTTAAGTGTACAGTACATAATGTTCGATAATGTTTCGATTTATTTCGCTGGCTTTATGTAACTATTGAATTTTTATCTTATTCCAGCATTTTAAGTTGATTTTCTATTTGTTGTTCTTGACGCAGGCGGGTTTTTTTTTTTTTTATTATTTTATCTCATCTGATGTGACGCCAATAAGTGACTTAATGCGATGTCACGGACGTAATATTATGATAATGATGTCAATTAACGCGAACGTGCGACAGGTTGAGATATAAATTATAATTTATAATCCTTAACATTTCAGAAGAAATAATTATAAGATATAAAATTTTGTGTTTGCGAAAAAGAAAAAACCGTAAATTACATCGATAAACTAAACAATGTAAGTAGACGAAAAAATAGTCAAGTAAAAACATGTTATCAAAGATTACTTAAAAAGTAATCTAACGTGTAAAACGTCTGTAACGTGTGTAAAAGTAACGTATGTGTGTGAGTGATCAGATCTACATTTAAATGGGAGTAGATGACAAGTATCAGCTTTTGATTAAATAAGAACCATTAAAATCGCTGTACCCAGTAAAAAGGTATGCGGTATAATATAACGTAGGTCGACGAAAAAACAGTCAAGTAAATATGCATTATTAGATATAACTCAAAAAGTGCTAGTTAGATATCAAATAAATTTAAATGAGACAACATGACACGCATCACCTTTCGATTAAAAAAAATATATCAAAATCGGTCGATCCATTCAAAAGTTCTGAGGTAACATACATTTAAAAAAAAAACAGTCGAATTGAGAACCTACTAATTTAGAAGCCGAACGCCTAGCCATAGAAGCGTCATACTGCCTCCACGGGCAGCGTCTGGTACAAGCGGCCCATGAAGTAAGCGCGATACAACAGTGGTATTACTAAGACCTATTGTATTACTTAAAATGTAAAATCAAAAATTAAATTAAAAGTATATTCAAAAGTAGGTTTCAACCGTCATCTTACAAAATTTAAATTATATGAAGAATCGATAAGAAACTCCGTAGTTACTCTATAAAAAATTCGAATATCCGTGAATGAATAAATGAATAATAATGAACGAATCAGTGAACTATTGAAATAATGAATGATCGCGTCGCCTGGTGTAACGTTTACAATCAAGCCGCTGAATGCTAACAGTAAGATATTTTTTTATCGAGTCGAATACCTCTCCTGTTTTACAATTGTAATATAAATATAAGGAGACAGACACGAGGGCTTCAGTTTGCGCAGCTCTCGAAGGGCCGTGTTCAATACATAAGAACTCCGATCTCTTTTAAAAGCAACTTGAACATCGACATTTTGAAATTGAGTTTCATGAAAAGTTTTCTCCGAATTTGTGTTTATCTATACAAATAAATAAAATTGGAGTTTCTTTTTGTAATATTAGAATAACCGCTTTTTACTTTATACACAGTACATATACCAAAATAACATTTTTTACAATATTTGTCTGTCTGTCTATGTCTGTCTGTTCCGACTAATCTCTGAAATGGCTGGACTATATGCACATAAAATTTCGTAAAAATCTGTCCACCCGTTTCAGAGGAGTGTTTTATGTAACATTGTGACACAAGAATTTGTATATAAATATTAACATTCTAAGTGTTGTTAATAACTAGTTATACTTGGATATTAATGAATGTAAGATAATAGTTTAAAAATATAATGACTGTAACGTTAAAACGACTATTATTTGCTGTTTCTGTCTGTTATCAACAATTTTCAGTTGTTGAATTTGTTATCTAGAGCGGTAAAAAGGCAAAGAATTTCTAAATAAATTAAGCGTTAATTTCGTCGATAATTGATAAGATTTCATAACGAAAAGTAATCGGTTATCGCTTGCCGGAATATGTATCATATCTGTATATCTAACGTTACATATTATGTATATAATGAATCATAAACTATATGACTTCCTTATGACTAAAGTCAGCGCTGCGCATTTGGCCTATTAGCACGTGTACGTAATCTTGCGAGTGAATTTCCAGTGCTTCTCAATATTTCTTGAAATTGGTCAAAATAATTATTATCAAAAATGAAGTGCAGCGTTTGTAGTTCTATTTACACTGATGGGGTGTACTGCAACGGTTGCCAACGTAATATGGACTTCTCCTGTGCATCGATTTCTGAAGCCGGTTACCGTAAACTCGGTCCCGATCATAGAGCGGGTTGGAGGTGTCCGCAATGCAAACTGGCGTCCGCAAGCCCTAAGCCAGCCAAAGGCTCCGAATGTGCTCCCCCCGGTGCCGTTAGTATTGAGATGGTTCTATCAGAGGTACAAGATCTAAAAGATCAGTTCAGTAAACTTTCAGAGATTCTCGAAGATGTAAAGTCAATCAAGAATGAAATACTGAATCTTAAGGAATCCTTCGAGTTTAACAGTGCCAAGCTTGAAAGCTTGGAATCTAGAGTATCAGATGTCGAAAATCAAGTTGCTAAAATACAACAATCCGAATTAAAACTCTCAGAGGATGTTGCTTACTTAAGGTCGGAGTTCACCGACTTTTAAAACGGCTGTTTATCAGTTAAACAACTCGTTATTAGTTGAATGTTTTCGGTAAGAGATAAACACGCAGTCAGTGTTCAATTTCAATGTATTAATTGATAACTATCAAGACTTTAGGCCTTCTTGAAAATCTAGAAAATATAGAGACCAAAACAAGGAGACCTAGAGTAACTGTTTCAAATGCGTCGTAATTATTACGAAGAATACAATGATTCCTCATTTAAAACTAGATTCCGTTTGACAAAATCATCGCTTGAAAAATCGTTTGTTCTCTTTTTTAAAGCTGCCATTTTTCAAGTAAACCGTAATTTAAAAATTAAACACTCACAACAGAACAAAATAATAATCAACACAGAGAATGTTAGCACGTGTAAAGAAATAATAAAAAAAAAAAATTGACAATGGCAGCGCCGTGACGTTATTACCCATCCAAATTGGACACTACATGCTAACGTAACAGTATCCAATGCGTTCTCGAACTTCTCAAGTTGAAAGCGTTTTATTTTATGCTACTAACTATAGATGGCACCAAAACTCGTGTCGACTAAATAAAACTATGTGACTTCCCTAATGAGTAGACTTATAGCATTCATTCATTAGTGGTTCATTTGCTGTGAGCGTATGGTGATTGCCTGATTTAGTAACCACGGTTAAAATATTCGTGATGAACAGTGAATACTTTACCGGGTGCATAACCGATGTTTAGGAATTCATCGGCTGATTACTCAAACATTGGTTAAACGATAGTCGGTGAACTCCGCCCTAAGAGGGATAATACTAACCGTGAGCAGTGGTCGCGTTTTAATAATTTAGAAATCAAGAGTGTACCGCTTAAGACAAACGAGAACCTGTTCAATATAATTGAGAACATTTCAAAAATAGTGGGATACGCATTTCCGAAGACTCAGATTAATTACGTCGCTCGTATTCCGACACATGGATCGAAAGACAAGTCGATTATAGTTAGTTTTATTAACCGATATATTAAAGAAGAATTTATCGCTGCATCGCGAGCTCATAAGCGCATAACAGCAAAAGAAATTGGGTTTGCAGAAGATCGTATTATATATATTAAAGACCATCTTGTCCCGGAATTGAAGAAATTATTGACTAAAACTAAAGAGCTCGCTAAGAATAAAGAATACCGTTATGTATGGGTTAAGTATGGTAAAATACATGTAAGAAAGAATACAGGTCTCCTGTTCAAATTATCTCAAAAGAATTAGATTTAAACAAACTTCTTTAATTTGTATTTTATTATATGTATTTAGTATTATTTTTCTTTTATTCATTGTTTACAAAATTGCCAGACATAGTTTGAGAATCTATGTTTAATTACCTGCTTGCCGGCCGGGCGTCTATTGTTTAACCCGTCCCTCAACGACGAATCTATTTAACATATATCTATCGTCTTCGCACTTATTACATTTTATTGTCAACACCTCTTTGCTTCTAACTTACTACCCGCACTATTTAATTTCAAAGTACCTCATAGTGTTTTTGTTTGGTGTGCTGCTATTTTGCACCGGACATAATCATATACTAAATATTCTACGGGTTATAGCTGTTATAAATTATACAATATTATGTTTAATCATTATAATTATTATGTGTCAATGCAACTACTGGTCACCTTTTAGTAGATTATGGTAAATACTTCATTAATTAATATTTATTATCAAAACGTTCGGGGATTGCGCACAAAAACTACGGTATTCTATCGTAATGTATGTTTATGTTCGTACGATATTATTATGTTAACTTGAGACTTGGCTTCTTGACAGTATTTTTAACACAGAAATTTTACGATGGACGTTATATGGTATTTCGTAGGGATCGGGATTACAGCTTAACGGGGCAGACTAGGGGAGGTGGTGTGTTAATCGCAGTCCGCCGCGACTTGCTAGTCACCCCCCGGCCTGAGCTCCACTCGAGTGCGGAGGATTTATGGATAACGGTAACATATAGGACTGGTACTTTTGAACGCAAGTTGCACGTCTGTATTCTTTACTTATGTAACCAAAATCAGGGCTTATCATTCTCACAACAATTGTGTAATTATTTCTCATGTGTTACTCGAATTCATATGGAATACCCAAATGATCAGTATTTGATTGTTGGGGACTTCAACCTCAGCGGAATTTTATGGATACCGTCTAACGATGACGACAGTAACTCGTTTAACCCCACCAACTACTATACCGAGGACGACACGTTCCTTATAGATGAAATAAACTCCTTAAATTTAAAACAATATAACGGTATCACGAACGACTATAAGAGAACGCTAGACCTCGTTTTATGTAATATTTCTGTCACTGTATGTGACGCCAGTGCTTGCGCGTTGGTACCTGTCGATCAGCACCACGGCGCATTAACCATCGAAATGAGCACCGTTTGTTGTCCCATTCTGAACCGTCCTCGGTATAAGAAGTATCTATACCATCGCGCTAATTATAACGAAATTAACTCAGAACTGTTAAACATAAACTGGGATTACATTGTTTCGGCTGAATCTATAAATGACTCTCTTGGGCACTTCTATAGTGTGCTGGACTCTATAAAAGATAAACATGTTCCCGTCAAATTATCTTCCAACGAAAGACATCCTAAGTGGTTCTCCCGAGTGTTAATCAAAGTCCTAAAAGAAAAATCCAAATACTATAAAAAGTTTAAGACGTATGGTAATAGGTCTGACGAAGAATCTTTTCGGATTCTACGTACTAGAGCCAAAATCTTGGAACAGGAATGTTACAGCCGATACATGCGGTCTATTGAAAGTTCAATTACAGAAAATCCGAAATACTTTTGGTCGTATTATAAATCAAGGTCGAAGTCTGCAGCCATGCCAAGTGTTTTGGAATACAATAACGATTTACTCAATACAGGTGAGGCTATTTGCAATGCCTTTTCCTCGTTTTTTCACTCAACGTTCCTCGCTTCTAGTACTTTCTCTCCTGACTTAAGTGAAGTCACGGCAGTAACCACTCCAAGTGTCTCAGATATTTCAAGCATAACGGTGTGCCCGAAGATAGTCGAAAAGATGCTGCTTAAACTAGATGTTTCTAAGTCGGCTGGACCTGATAAAATACCTGCTTGTTTTTTAAAAAAATGTGCAGTATCGCTTGCATTCCCTGTCTATCTACTATTTAAACGTTCCCTCAAAGAGTGTGTTGTGCCAAATATATGGAAGTCTGCCTATATATCACCTGTTCATAAAAAAAGCAGTAAACAAAAAATAATAAACTATAGGCCTATCTCAAAACTCTGTATTTTAGCAAAGTTATTTGAGAAAATTGTTTCTGATCAGATTTATGCAGCGCTCCAGGGGTCTTTTAGTCTCAATCAAGACGGCTTCTTGAAGGGTCGGTCAACTGTTTCAAACTTAATTCTTTTTAATGATTTTTTATTGGCTGCTATGGGGGATAGCGCTCAGGTAGATGTAATCTATATTGACTACAGTAAAGCATTCGACCGGATACACCACAAACTCCTCCTAAACAAGTTAGATCAGGCCGGTATTAGAGGTGACCTGCATAGACGGTTCTCTTCTTATATAGATCGCTCGAATCGCTCTCAGGCGGTCGTTGTCAACAATTATATATCTGGTTGGGTGACCATTCCGAGTGGAGTACCTCAGGGATCGTTGCTTGGTCCATTGTTGTTTGTAATTTTTGTTAATGATGTTAACTCCTGCCTCCATTCGTCTCAATTGCTCTGTTTCGCTGACGATATGAAGATATTTTCCAGAGTGAGGATGATGCCAATAATCTACAAGCTGATCTCCTGAGACTTGAAAATTATTGTCGCAACAATCTCTTGGACTTAAATGCCTCCAAATGTAGTGTTATAACGTACACCAGGAAGAGAAACACTTTAATCTGCGATTACACTTTGAATGGTCAAACACTTCAGAGAGTGAGTTCTATTAAGGACCTTGGAGTAATGCTAGATTCTAAGCTTCTGTATGATACTCACATCAACAGTATCATAACCAAAGCATCTAAGGCTTTAGGATTCGTGATGCGAACTTCTGTGGATTTCAATGAAATCAAAACTATAAAAATATGATACTGCTCACTAGTCCGGAGTCATTTGGAGTATGCCTCTGAGGTCTGGAACCACAAGTACGGTACATACATCGCGCGTCTTGAGAACATACAAAGAAAATTTATTAAATTCATATGTTTCAAATCCAATCAACCATATAACTCGAAGAACTATCTGCAACTTTGCAGAAAATTTCATATTCTCCCACTTGAACTAAGACGTGAACTTAGTGACTTAATCTATCTTTTCAAAATTACAAGTAACTTAATTGATTGCCCTGATCTTTTAGCCAAAGTCTCTTTAGGAGTTCCTACTAAACTTTTTCGTAATAATCCGTTAGTGCACACACCACTAGTTTCCACAAACTATATGCAAAATTCATTTGTCTGGTGGGTGGGTAGTAAGTTTAATGCATATTCTAAAAAATTTGACTTAGACTTATTTAACACTAGCTGTGCGGCTGCAAGGAACCTAATTAGTAATTCTTTCTTTAATAAGTAACTGTGTAGTTTTAGAATTTTTCATATGCATAGTTTTAATGTGATTGTTTCTACTAGTTTGACTGCACCTAACTCTGTTTACTTACATCATTTTACTAACCACATTTTGTAATCTATACGTGTTATTGTTACTACGGCTTATATGTAGCGTAAGTTTTCTATTTAATATTCTGTGACTACCAGTGGGGAACTATTGGTAGCTCTTTATTTCTATAATTTTGTACATTGTATTTCTCAGCTGTTGTTCCTCCCAAAAAATAAATAAGTAAATAAATAAATAAATAAAAGTTTTATCAAGGAATACGTGCATATATCCGTAAATACTAAGATATACATATCATATCGATAAATATATATAGATAAATTCGATTGAGATAGTCTATAAGCTACGGTAATCGCTTACCATCAGGTGAGCCGTACGCTTGTTTACCGACCTAGTTATATAATAAAAATAATCTGTATTTTAATAAACTCCCAGAAAAGTTGAAGTCCTTATAATCCAATGTAATGATTACTAAATAGTTACTATGGTGAGGCTGTATGAATAACAACATAGGGAGTGAGGGGGGTTAACATAGAGGGTGACGTCGTGTGGAAAAGATGGATTAACGAAAAACTGACGCATTGTTAAAGCGTCAGCTGAAGCGCTGTTGCCAGCATTTACTGTACGATACGCCTAGCAAGCCTCAATTTATCTTCTGATTGTAAAACTTTATTGTTTTGATAAATTATAATTTTATTCACTTAATAAAACAATTTAATTCATCATCATCATCATCATCAGTTCAACCTATCGCAGTCCACTGCTGGACATAGACCTCCACAAGTTGGTGCCAAAAATGGCGTGAACTTATGTGTTGTACCCATAGTCACCACGCTGGGCAGGCATCACTCACTTCAGCCTATCGCAGTCCACTGCTGGACATAGGCCTCCCCAAGTTCGCGCCACACATCCCGGTCTTCCGCAATCCTCATCCAGCCTACACCGGCAATCTTACGTAGATCGTCGGTCCAACGGGCCGGAGGACGTCCCACACTGCGTTTGCCAAGACGCGGTCTCCACTCTAGGACCCGTCTACTCCAACGGCCATCGGTCCTGCGACACAGATGGCCAGCCCACTGCCACTTCAACTTGCTAATTCTGTGGGCTATGTCGGTTACTTTCGTTCTCTCGCGGATAGTCTCATTTCTAATCCTGTCTTTGAGAGAGACCCCAAGCATAGCCCGTTCCATTGCACGTTGAGCGACTTTAAACTTGTGGACCAGTCCCTTGGTCAGTGTCCACGTCTCGGCTCCGTATGTTAACACAGGCAGGACGCATTGCTCGAAAACTTTTGTCTTCAAGCATTGCGGAATCTTCGAAGTGAAGACTCAACGGAGTCTGCCAAGGGCAGGCATATAACAATTTAATTATTAAATATTATTTTTATCGTTCATAAGGAGTTAACTGGGTGACACACTTTTTTAAAGTTTCTTTTATACATAGCTTGTCTTGACAATGACGATGTCAAAAAATAGTTTTGAAGTTTTACGAAGGTTCAGAAGGTATATTGGACAAATACATACATTTCAGTGGTCAACTTTTGTTTATACAGAAAAAAAGATCAACGAAATGATTAGAAAATGTCACAATTGGGCAAAGCATATTCTCTGATAAAGAATGACATAACCTTATCTTTATAGATATTATGGTAATAAAGCTTAAATAGCTGGAACAAGATAAAAATTCAATATGCACACAAAGTCAGCGAAACAAATAGAAACAATATCAAACATTTTGTGCTGTACATTTAAAATATATTAATACGGTAGTCCTTCGAAACTTTATGCAACGTCGTACATAACATGCAGTCGGAGACATGCACAAAGAGAGAATGATTTGACTTATCCTTCAATTTCATGCCTCCGACTGCATATTATCTTCGAAAGCGATAAGACCGCCTTTGTACATCTTCCTCTAATTACACTACTTTTGTTTGTATCTTTTAATGGTGTGCAATAGAGAATATTATTATTATTATTATTATTATTATTATTATTATTTCTTTTATTCAATATATTTTCTTATGATTACATTTTTAAATATATTTATAAAAAAGACAAATAAAAATATTTAAAAATATAAAAATAGTAGTCCTCCGATGGCAGGTTGAGGCCCAGGCCACCGGTAGTTAAGGTTCCAGGCTGAGGAACCTCCTCACAATGCGGGCCGTTTCAAGCAACACTGCCTTTTGAATCCGACCCTTGATCCAACAGTCAAGTGAGAGTTTCTTAAGGTGTTGGTCGAAACTCTTCGCTAATAGACCATTAACCGATACAACAATAGGAACAATTATTGTTGAGTCTACATTCCACATGTCGGTAATCTCGTGGGCAAGGTCTAAATATTTACTTAATTTTTCTTTTTCGGCCTTTACGAGATTATCGTCATGTGGAACTGTAATGTCAACAATAATTGCTCGGCGCGCTGATCGGTCTACTAGCACTATATCAGGTTTATTGGCTGCAATAAACCTGTCAGTGACAATAGATCGATCCCAGTAGAGCAATGCACGACCATTCTCAAGAAATGGCATTGGGCTATACCTATAATAAGGCAACTCATTTTCAACGAGGCCGTAACGAATAGCAAGTTGTTGGTGTATAATCCTGGCTACTTGGTTATGTCTGTGCAAGTACTCACCGTTAGCAAGATGACTACAACCGGAAACAACATGTCTAATGGATTCTCCAGGCTTATGGCAAGCTCGGCATATGTCTGGAGTTCCGTCTTTCATGATATGTTTCCGGTAGTTATTCGTCTTAATAACTTCGTCCATAATTGCACAGACAAAACCTTCGGTTTCTCCGAAGAGGTTCCCGTGTTGTAACCAGGATATAGAGCTGGGCTGGTCTACATCTGGGTCGGTCAGAACTTTGTAGAACCGGCCATGTAATTCCTTGCTCTTCCATACGGCCACGCGGTCAACGGTACGCATTACTATAGGCTTACGCCATTTCTCTTTGCCTAAGGACAGCAGAGTAAAGCCCCTATCAACTGCAACAACGTCCATGTGCATATCGCTCTTCATATTTAAAAAGTACTCTCTGAGATTATACACCTCACGATTGTGGAGATTTTTAGCGTTTAAAAAGCCACGACCCCCACATTTTCGTGGGATGTATAATCTCATCACAGACGATCGAGGATGGTGTATTCGGTACGTTGTTAACAGTTTACGGACTTGGCGATCAAGGGTATCTAATTCCGTTTGAGTCCATCTCAAAATGCCAAAGGTATAGACGATTAAGGGCATAACCCAACTGTTAAAGGCACGTACCTTGTTACCGCCCGAAAGAAAGCTATTGAGAACTTTCTTCAGCCGGCCAAAGAATCGTTCCTTTATCAGTTGTTTCATGGCTCCGTCATCAATGCCCAATGCCTCTGACATTCCGAGATATTTATAGGTTTCACCTTCGTTGAGAGATCTATCGTTGTTATTATTATTATTATTATTATTATTTTTCTTTTTCTTTTTCTCTTCTCTTGTTAAGAGAAGGTAATAATCTGCCATACGGGCCTTAACCAAGTATGGCGGATGGTTCTGCGTTGGAGGTGATTGTCGAGGTGGTCAGAAATTTTCGAGTGATACGGCAAGTGTTGAGAACTGTTGCTTTTTGTAAGGTGTATGTAAGATTGGTAGACATGTTAAGAATTTTTAAGCTGTTAGTAAGAGTTTTAGGTATGATTCCAGTTGCGGAGAGTACAATGGGAACAATATGAACAGTGTCTGCATTCCACTGTGTTTTAATTTCTATTGCGAGGTCCTGGTACTTTGTTAGTTTGTCCGATATGGTTGTTTGAATATTGTGGGTATTAGGAATAGCAATGTCTATTAGATAGACTGTTTTGTTTCGTTTGTCGTGAAGAGTAATATCTGGTCTGTTGTAATGCACTGTTCTGTCCGTTAATATAGTCCTGTCCCAGTAAATTTTGTAGTTTCTGTCTTCTAAAATTACATCCGGTTTGTATTTGTAGTATGGTTGTTTTTTGGCTATGAATTTGTATTTATGTGCGAGTTCTTGGTGAATGATGGATGCTACTTGGTCATGTCTGTGTTTGTAGTTAGTCTGTACTATGCTTCTGCAGGAACTAGTTATATGTTGTATAGTTTCAGGGGCACTATTGCAATGTCTACATGAGTCATTAGTCTGATTGGGGTCTTTTAAAATATGTTTCCTGTAATTACGTGTAGCTATTACTTCGTCTTGTATCGCTAACATGAAGCCTTCGGTCTCAGGGAACAGTTCACCCTTCCTTAGCCATTCGTTCGACTTATCTTTATCGACGTGTGTTTGGCATAGGTGGGATCGGTGTCTCCCGTGGAGGGGCTTTCCAGCCCAGGTAGCGATTTTTTGTTTTGGGTCCGTTAGTTTTTCGTTAGTCTGTGGTTGCCTGTCATGTAAGTTTAGCGGTGTAAGTTTAGTATCCTTTTCGCTTGCATGCCTGTGTAGTGCTGAGTGTTCTGATTTAGTGTGAAAGTATTGCCGGAGTGTAGTTATTTGTTTGTTGTGTAGGTTATGAATGTCTATCAATCCCCTTCCTCCTTCTTGGCGTGGTAGTGTGAGTCGTTGAATACAAGATTTTGGGTGGTGTTTCCTAAATTTTGTGAGCTTAGTATGTATGGTGCGTTGTAACTTTTGTAAATCTGTTTGTGACCAGTTAATTATTCCAAAGGAATACGTCAGTACAGGGATCGCGAAGGTGTTTATGGCTTTTACGGTGTTCCTAGAGTTTAGTTCAGATTTCAAGATGAGGTTGAGACGGTGTTTGAATTTTGTGGTGAGATCAATTTTCGTCTGTTTCTGTTGAATCTGTCTAGATTGATTGAAGCCTAAATATTTGTATGTACTAACTTCGTTCATCGGTTCAATAGTTTCGCCAGTATTAAGTGCATATGAGTTGTGTACAAGTTTTCCTTTTTTTACAGAGAGAATTTTACATTTATCAACACCGAATGGCATGTTAATGTCTGTGGAAAATTGTTGTGTGATGTCAGCTAGTTTAAAAAGATCACTTGCATTACTTGCGAATAATTTGATATCGTCCATGTACATGAGGTGCGATATTGTGCTATTTTGTTCATTATTCAGCTTGAACCCAAGTTTGCTGTAGTTTATAAGGTCTGACAATGGGTTCAGAGCCAGGCAAAACCATAAAGGACTAAGGGCATCACCTTGGAATATTCCACGCTTTATATGAATCGGTTCAGTAGTTAAAGATTGATTTATTTTAAGTTTAGTTTGCCAATTTTGCATGGCGACTTGGAGAAATGATATTATAATAGGGTTTATTTTATATATTTGTAAAACTTTAAGTAGCCAGGTGTGGGGTACGGAATCGAAAGCTTTGCGGTAGTCAATAAACATAGAATGTACATCTTTCTTTTTCTTATACGCGTGATTTAAGGCAATTGCGTCCAGGGTTAGCTGCTCCTTGCATCCCTGACTGAATTTTCTGCAGCCTTTTTGCTGTTCTGAAAAAATGTTATGCTCAGCAACGTGTTGATATATGAGCTCGCTTATGCAGCCGGTTAATATTTTGTAAAATATCTGAAGACAGGTAATGGGTCTGTACTTGGCTGGGTTTTGTGTGTCGCGGTTGTCTTTTGGTAACATGTATGTTATTCCCTGAGTTATGAATGTAGGCATTGTGTCTGTTGATTGGATGAAAGTGTTTAAATGGCTATGAATGTGTGAGTGCGTTCGTGTGAGTTTTTTATACCAGTAGGCGTGTAAATTATCTGACCCAGGTGCTTTCCAATTGTGCATGCGTTTTAAGATATTTTTGAATGTGTCTACCGGAATATGTTCAAACCTCATTTCAGGTGTATTTTCAACTGTTCAACTGACTTCGTCTATCCATTCAGCATTTTCGTTATGTTCGACCGGTTGTTCCCAAATCTGACTCCAAAATTCTTTTAGTGTTTCAGGTGTTGGTGTTTCGACTCGTGTACTGTGGCGTTCCTGTGGTGGAGTGGAGATGTTCCTGTAGAATGCTTTTTCATTGTTTATGAATTTACGGTTTTGTGATTTGCGGGCTGTACAGGCTAAATACCTTTTAAGTCGGTTGGAAACTATGTTTAACTTTTGTTTTAAGGTGTCTAAAAAGTGGCTTAATTCGGTGTTTGGATTTTCGTATTGGGCGTGGGTTTGATATTTGCTTTTTATTTGTTCTATTGAATCAACTACTTTGTAACTTCTGTTTCCGTTAATATATTGAGTTAAGTGGGCTATCTCAGATCTCAGTGTTTGAATTTTATCTTCTAACCTTTTTTGCCACGATGGTTTCGTTTTATTATTATTATTATTATTATTATTATTACGATGTAATCAATCAACGTTATCAGTGATAGTAACTCGTCATGCTTTAATAAAGTTTCGTTAATGTATTATAAGTATGTATTTTATTGTATACATTCCAAGACAGGTGTAATCCGACTCAAGTTTTATTTGCTCAAGGTATACAATAAGTTATCACGATACTTTTAAAACGGAAAAAAATATCTGCATTGAAATTATCTGCTGTGTGGTTACGCTAGTTAGAATATAGCCACCCGCTTTCTTCCCGTTTCTATCGTGAGAGGCGACTAAGGGACAACACAGTTCCACTACCACCTCGGAACTTAAAAAGCCGACCGATGGCGGGATAATCTAAATGCTGGCTTTGATATATACAGGCCGAAGACGGGCAGCAGCGTCTTCGGTGCGACAAAGCCAGCCCTGCGGTCAACAACTCGCCTGCCCAGCGTGGTGACTATGGGCAAAACACATGAGTTCACGCCATTTTTGGGGCTAACTTGTGGAGCAAATAATTGATAATTTCAGTCATGAACATCATCATCACCTCAGCCTCATATAGTCCACTGCTGGAGATAGGCCTCCACAATCCAATTTTGGAAAAGTTACAGGCTTGCAGGTGCCATGGTCACAAGCGGCTCTCACCCTCGAAGTATCGAGTGTATTAAAATATCAATTGCGAAAAGTCCCAAATGAATAAAAGTGTTAAAAGTTACAGTGAAATTTATGAAAGTTATTTGAATGTAGAGCACTAAATAATGTCCGTAACAAGGATTTTCCTTCAGTTCGAATAGCATTGGATCAATCTTCAAAAAGGCTTAATATAAGTTGTGTGGAGAGTTTTGTTTTCTATTAAGACTGCTTACCTGAGGGATATATGAAGTGACATCGTACACGCCGTCTTTGTATATCACCCACACGGGAGTTCCACCTTTACCATTTCGACTGGCCACATCAGCAATTGTGTATTTCTGAACTTCTGCCATCTAGAACAGTGTTAAATAAGATAAAGTGAAAACACTTCAATACAAAATATACTCTTCATAGGCTTTTGACGAACTTCAGAATCCTAAACATGTTTTTTTTCGGTCGATTTTTGATATGATATTAAAAAAATGTTTGGAATTTCCTAATGTGTGGGTAACACAAATTTCAGAATTTGAAAAGTATTTAGTTGTCTAATTGAATTGCTGCTACCACACTATTTGTTTTTTTTTTTTTTGAAGTATTTGATTATTATTAGATCTGAAAGATTTTTGAAAATTTGAAATATCATACTCGTATTATACATAAGAGTTAAGGAATTCGATTCTCTCTTCTCAAGAATTACGTCACTATAAAGTTAGACGAAGAAATCTTGTGGAAGGTAATCTAAGACCAATTAACTTATTTGTATTTATATGACGATAGTTGTGGTATGTTGTTAAAATATATTTGCACACAGACACCATTTGCCAATAATTTATTAATCTAATCGACACTAACAATTTGATTTATTTTTAACCGACTTCCAAAAAAGGAGGAGGTTCTCAATTCGACTGTATTTTTTTTTTATGTATGATACTTCAGAACTTTTGACCGGGTGGACCGATTTCGACAAATTTTGTTTTAATCGAAAGATGGTGTGTGTCAATTGGTCCCATTTAAATTTATTTAAGATCTAACAACTACTTTTCGAGTTATATATAATAATGCGTTTTTACTTGACGCTTTTTTCGTCGACCTACGTTGTATTATACCGCATAACTTTCTACTAGATGTACCTACCGATTTTGACAATTCTTTTTTTGTTGGAAAGGAGATATCCCTAGTTTAGTACCATGATAAGGAAACCAGGATCTGATGATGGAATCCCAGAGAAATCGAGAGAAACTCTCGAAAATCCGCAATAACTTTTTAATGGGTATACCGATTTTGATAATTTTTGATTTAATCGAAAGCTGATGTTTATCATGTGGTCACATACAAATTTTATCGAGATCTGATAACTACTTTTTGAGTAGTCTTTGATAACGCGTAGTTACTTGACTATTTTTTCGTCGATCTACGTTGTATTACTCGTCGATGTAATTGAAGTCGGTTTTTTTTTCGTTTGCGAGCAAGCACAATTATTGCATGTAAAAACCTTCTCATAGGTGCAGATAACTAACCTAACCTATTTGAAGGGCAAGCCCAGCATCTTAAAAAAAAATTATGCAGTGTCATGGGACACCAGGTAGGAACGAAGTTCCTTCGGATAGTATAGAAGCAACACAATTTAAAAAAAATTGAAAATTATATATATTTTCTAGTTCTTGATTTTTTTTTAATTTTGTTGATTGGTTTTTAATTAAGTACATACAAGTATTTAAGAAATTTAGTATTTTAGAAAATAACAAATACCGCAAAATAAAATAAATCAAACAAAATAATAATAATAATAATAATAATTCAAACTATTTAGTGAAATAAATAACATGACGTCTTTATTTATTTTAGTCGTCATTATAAAATTACATAAATAATTTAAAAAAAATTTACTAGTAATATTTTAGTTTTACAAACGTCATATCGTCAGTCTTGTGACTGATATTACGTCATTTCCGTTATATATTGTTCTTACGGTTTTAGTATCACATTTTTTTCAGTTCGGTCGCCCAGCCAAATGTCAAGCCTGCCGTAAGGAACTTCGTTCCAATATAAAAATAAAAAGAATATCAACTCACCTTCCGTTCTCTTCCATCAATGGCCGCTCCACGACTGACACTGTATCGACACGAGATAACAGCGACTTTGCGAACCCCTCAAAACTTATTGTAACATATCGTAAATGACGATTATCTGAATCATTTTACAATTACGAGATTATTGCGGTATTGATACGTTAATAACAGTCAAATGAGCAAAAACTCAAAAAGATTATTCGTTAAGGAGAATTTGTTGTAATATTTTATAAGTTAGAATCGACTGGTGAGAACTCATGTGTACACCATCACTTCAGCCTATCGCAGTCCACTGCTGGACATAGGCCTTCAGGAGTTTGCGCCCAAAAAGGGCGTGAACTCATGTCAGTTGCCCATAGTCACAACGCTGGGCAGGTGGGTTCGTGACCGCAGGGCTGACTTTGTCGCACCTAAGACGCTGCTGCCCGTCTTCGGACTGTGTACTTCAAAGTCAGCACTTGGAAGGCTATCTTGCCATCGGTCGGCTTTTTATGTTCCAAGGTGGTAATGGAACTGTGTTATCCCTTAGTCGCCTCTTAAGACACCTACGGAAGAGAGGGGGTGGCTATATTCTTTACTGCCGTAACCACACGACATTATTACAAGTTAAATTATGTATGATTTTAAAGTATTTTTGCTGTTTAATTTTACGTTCTTGTAAATTGTAATTTAGGACTTATTATATATTAAATAAAACAATACTTTGTTTTAAAGTGATTTAATTTACAATTACATGTATTAAATAAATATTATACGAAGTTCATTATTAAGATAAGAAACATGGCAAAAATTTTAGAAAATCTAAAACTTACTGTTGCAGCTTACCTAGCAGCGTCATCTAGTAGCATGTTTAGGAACTAAGGATCGATCATACAACAATAATATAATAAATAATAAGTTTTGATTTGATTTTTCAGCAAGAATATTGAGCACTGACCTTTAATTTTACTTTGACATTTTATGAATATAGATATTTATTGAGTACTTTCACATTTAATTTATTTTTACTTTTGTACTAAAAAAAAAACTATTTTCTGTTTGCGACATCTGCACAGTGCGCAAACGATTCCCCACTGTCGCCGAGCGCTCAATATACCTGCCGATACGTCATTCAGGTTCAAGTCAGTGTTTATTACCGGTATGTCATACATTTTTTTAATTACTCCTAACTTAAAAGGTAACACGACGCGTGTCTTAAACTTAAATATAGTTATTGTATATAAAAGTAAAAAAGTAGTTTATAAACTAAGTTAAAAATACTAGACTTTCTGGAATTTAAAAATTCTTAAGATTACTCTAGTACCTCAAACTAAAGTTTGTTGTGGAGATGACCTGGAGCCTGAGTGATGAAACGGATAGCAGTTTGGCCGGATACCGGATACCGAATATTCGGCAAACCATGTGGCCGAATAGCCGAATATCCGGCGGAACTCAGCTGTTTGGTGTATCGCACACACACACACACACATACACACACACTTGCCTTTCTTCCCGTGGGGGTCGTAAAAGGCGACCGAGGGATAAACCCGGCTCAAAATCATTAGGGTCCTGGAGAAGGAAAACTTCATTTGAAACCCGGAATGGGGTCTCCGTCAAGCTTTCGTGGCATAGCTCTAAAATGCGAAAGACTCCTGCAGCTGAACTGGCTCCACACGTATCGACTCGTCGTTCCTGTGGGCCTAGCCAGTGATGTCGAGAGGGTGGCGCAGAGCTTAGGCAACTTTGCGTTTTCCTGACGAGTGTCGTAGGCGACACAATGTCTGTCTGACACTGTCTAAATCGTCTGCAATAGACGGACTAAGGCCAATGATGATGATACTGAATTACTATCCGATATCCGGCCGGATAGTGAAAACAAGGCCGGATAGGCCGGATACCGGATAGTTACCGGATATCCGTTTCATCTCTTCTGATAACCCTATAATACAAACTTGTGCTAGAAGTATAGTGAGGCAAATTCTTTGACAGCCATATTTAATTATTATTTAAGGGCATAATTTTTCTTGCTTGTTTTTAGTATCAATACTATATACATATATCAATACTGAATACAACACATACTGAATACAACTCAGAAGTAGCCAAAATAAGAATAAAAATGGCATTTACTGTCGAAAACCCTAAAATTAATAAACAATTATTTTTAAAAAATGTGTACAAAACTATTTGTGAGTGTAGTTCGTTCCAGCACAGTCTAGAATATCACAAGTACGGTACTTGTCAAGTACCTACAATATATCAGCTGTTATTATAACTATTGACAATTTTTCAGAAGTTCTATGAGATCAACGGCTTCAGCCCAACAGCCCGCACGTTATTACGTTCATGCAGCTCTTCTTGGGAGCATCGCCATCCTTCGCAGCTACCACACGCTTTATCTTTTTACCGCTGGCGTCATATTTTTTCTCCTCCTGAAAGTTTATTATTTTTTTAATGGTTATGGAAATTTATATTTAATAATATAATAGTTATTACAAAGATTGCATTAAAATAAAAGTGGGTTTAGAAGAAGTCTTTATGACTGACTGTTTTCCTGAGGGCCACGCCAGCTGTGGCTAAAGTTTATTCAACACATGAGCTACGAACAGATTTTAAAGGCAGGAGGTAATGTACTGCATTAGGACCTGCTTCTCCTCAATTTATATGCAACTGCTTTTAGACACGTTGGCGAATAGAAAAATCTCATAAATAGAGTTAAATTCGATGGTAAAAATGAATAATTTATCAAAAACTTTTATCTGCTGAATAGCGTATCAATCGAAAAGTGTTACCCACAACCGCTAAAATAGTTTAATCTTATTATTTCCATGTTTCATTGTTATTTTAGCTCATTACTGATGGCAGTAATCATTTATTAGTATATCTCCCACCTGCTTTGCACTTATTTTAATAAAAATATGTCTCTTTTGACAATTCCGGAAAAACAAAATCAAATCAATACATAATTGCGTTAGGCCGTTAACAGCACGAGTATAAGCTCTAATAATAAAATTTTATGCCGCATAGTACTACGTCGCCATAGCTACGTCGTGTAAGCCGGGGTCAATAGGAGCAATTATGAAGTTACAGTAACTAGAGTAGCTTCACACGTGCGACGTAGTCTTTATTAAAAATATCCAGCTCAAAATCTGGAGCAGCCCGACTGGGAAAGTACCTCGACCTTACAGAAGATCATAGCTGAATAGCACTGCTTTCAAGCAGTGCTGTGTTCCTGTGGTGAGCGTTGGTTAGGTGACCAGAGCTCCTGAGGGGATTGAGGGTAAGGTCGGCAACGCATTTGCTATGGTTCTGGTGTTGCAGGCGTCTATAAGCTAATTGTATAAAAAGGTAAGTTGTTAAAACTATTAAGTGTTAATAACTAACCTCGCATGAATGAACAAATCATAAAAAAAAATGGAACTGGTAACGATCAAACAGTTAATTAGGCAGGATTTGTCGTAACGTCTTTCAAAAGACCTTCTGAAATTTAGACCGATGAGATAGCGTAGTGTATAGATATTCTTGACGGTCTGATTTTTATGGAATAGAAAACCGCTACCATTATTAGAGTGCGCATTGCCTCTTTACTCCTGTGTCGGGAGTCTGGGAGCACACAAATGCATCACACAACGACCTAACCACAAAAACATCTGTGTGTCCCGTGTGCGGGGATCGAACCCGCTACCGTCAGCTCAACAACCATAAGCCAGCACCTACTGTGACCTGTGTGACCGCTAAAGCGTCATCAACGTTTCAGTTAATGTGTGCCGTCTTAAACACAAATTGAACGTGTGCTTAGAATGACGTGCGTTGACGCTTTTCGTCTGAAAGGTCGGATATCACTAGCGCGCACTTAATACAATTGTACCAACTACATCATTACCAGCGACCGCTTTCCGTAACCAACAGGAAGTACTACTTCGACAGTTTTAATAGCGTTATTGGGTATTGACGAATTGCGGTATTAACGATCTTAATGGTAATGGTTTAATGGAAAAATGGTATTAAAACTACGAAATAAACTTGTTTCTGTACTTTATATGTTTGTTATGTTGTAGTTTTCTATTGACATGCGTGAAACTAATCTTACGCGTATACGAGGTCACGAAATTCTCTGCCTTAAATTAAGCCGTACAGTCCACGGTCCTCATTAGAGTCAGAATATTGTTTCGGGGGACCAGAAATACACAACGACACACAATATACAAACATAAACGCCCAGACACCGAGGAACAGCTGTATGACCTTGAAGAGAATAAGAGAGAGAATAGAGGAATAGAGAGAGAAAGACAGAGAGACGGGGATCAACCGTCGTCATTGATACGTGATAGCGATAGCTTTCAATGGATCGATATGATTTGAATAAGATTATAAGTCACGTATCAGCTGAAACACGTACGTGATGAGATTACGCGCATAAATATCATCTTTCGAAGGTCATTTCTCACAGCTTATATGGCAATGCACTTGACATACTAATTCTTTTATCGAGAAACTAACTGTATCGTCATAGATAGAAATTAAATAATATTTCAGAGATAAAATAAAAAACTGTGTGTGTGTGGACGCACGTAAACAGTTACACTTCATCGGCTAGCTAACTTCACGTTGCTAACTTCTTCTTCGTTGACGAGCTAACTACAGGGTGTCGGTCTTTTGTGACGGTGTGCGCGTGCGTCGTTAAAATTTACTCGTGTCATTTTTCCCTTAGCCGCCAAAAGAAGTATAACTTCAAAAAAATTAGCATATTTCAGAAAAATAGAAACTAAAAAAATAAATAAAAGAGTTTATGATTATAGATGACAATTTGGTTTTTTTCTAAATATCTATTATAGGTATACCAGTCATCGACCGGTTACAATGAAATTACAATGGCGTCTTCCTCTGGATTGAGATACAATTACGAGTTTTCAGATCTGTTTGTGATATTACACAGCAGTAGCTGCAAATTATATTAATTTGATATCTGAAATCTGAATTATGTTATCAGTAAGACAGCGTAGGACCTCCAAAAGATGAGCTGTTATTTAAATCGCTTTAATATTGCCTTCTATTAGTTAAAACTGTTCCACGGTTTGTTGTGCGGTTATTTAAATTTAAACCCCATGGAATATTTCAAAAACCTTACAGATTCCATAGCCACCGATAGCTCGGTATGAGAATTTGGTCTGCATTTGTCCACGTTTTTATTGGGTTTATTGTGATTTTTGCTATAAGGAAGAACATGTAGTCAGTTAACGACCATTCTTACTATCAACTGTTCGTTCCTATATCAATCTATTTAACTATTCGATATTTTAAATCTTATTAAAAAGTAAAGTTACAAAAGAATAAATTAAACAGATTCCCAATTCAGTAAGACTGCTCACAGTCAAACGGTGTTATTATACTCACATCAACAATTTCGCCAATTTTGTATTTCTGCAGGATGATGAGTGCGTCGGACGAGTGGTCCGATTCGTGGAAGGCCTTCGTCATGTCCTTGCCAGCCTCCTCTAGTATCACGTCACCGGCGGGATGCTGCAAGAATTAAGTATGTCGATTACGATTAAGCCTGTAACATCCCACTGCTGGGCATAGGACTCTTTCTCCGCGTAGGAGAAGGTTTGGAGCTTATATGACGCTACTACACTGCGGGCTACGGGATATATTCCTTACATGAGTCATGATAGCTATCAGGTGTATATGAAAACAACAGGGACCGATTGCTTAACGTGGTTTCCGAGGCACAGTAGGGAGAGCCACCAGGATAGAACCAGACCGGAAATAAATATTCGTATAAACGCAATTATCCTAGACTATGACTATGACTATGACGTCCGATAAATATCGGACGACAAAAGATTCAATGTAGACATATTTATGTAAATGCTCCTCAACATTCCGGGCGATTACGAACAATATTTATACAATCAAAATCATCAAAATCAAAAACAGCTTTATTCAAATAGGCTCCAAGAGCACTTTCGAATCGTCATTTTACAAATTAAAACTTTAAAAATAAATTATTATATTTGTCGAAGTCGAATACCTACCCTTAGTCATCTCTTGATTATCAAAACAGCAACTTTTATTTTCAAGTAGCTGAACCAGAGAACGTTTTATGAATACGTACCTACCTCATATATCAATTTTCTTTAAATTTAATGTCGTACAATTCTTGTACATTAATGAATAAAAAAAGTATTATCACCCTGTACGTAGCGGCTCGGACTGCACGGAAGTCGTAAGTATTTCGTCGCTTCCTTTTTTTATGCACTATTTGTACATTGTATGTTTTTAATTGGGGTGGGGCAGAACGGGAAATATACTGCTCAAAATCTGGAGCAGCCCGACTAGGGTAGTATCTCGTCTTTCATTACGATAATTAATGCCCGACCACATACGTCTATAGGCACTCAACAAAAATTGAGAGAGTTTGACTTGGAAGTCTTAATACATCCATCATATAGCCCCGATCTTGAACGCTCAGATTTTCATCTGTTTCGTTCTCTTCTGAATTCTTTAGCGACCTTACAGAAGATCACAGCTAAATAATACTGCTTTCAAGCAGTTTTGTGTTCCTGTGGTGAGTAAGGTGACCAGAGCTGGGGGGTTGGTGATAGAGTCGGCAACGCGCTTGCGATGGCTCTAGTGTTGCAAGCATCTATAAGCTACGGCTATATAAGCTAATCGCTTAGCATCAGGTGAGCCGTACGCTTGTTAGGCGACCTAGTTGTATAAACAAAAAACTGTAAGTAAATCGTTACACGAATCGATATCGATAAACGGCTTATGCCTAACTAATGCCTATTTAATGTTAATAAAAGTAAATAATTGATAAAAATTGAATGAATAATGATTATTGTGGAAAAAATTCAATTCCTAATCATCTTTACTATCATTTTTTATCGTCTGCAACGTAATAAGTTTCTAGTGGTGCCACGCGGTTTTACACACGTTAATATACATATATATATTATTTTATTTTATTAATAATATTTTTTTGCAAATGGGATATGGAACCCAAAAAAATCAAGGCGAACCAGTAATTCTCGAGATTTGACAGACAAACAAACTTTTCAGCTTTATAATATTAGTATACATTATATTTTGTATATTTCGCATACTATATGAACAATCCTCGTGGTTTCACGCATGTTTCCTTCACTCATAAAATTATAAGATGCTTTAATGATAGTTTATTTTAAGGCGTTTTTACCCGGCTGCAAAGGAATGGTTATGTTTTTCGGGGGTATAAATTGAAGGAAAAGTCAAATCATTCTCTCTTTGTGCTTATCTCCGACTGCATGTTATGTACGATGTTGCATACAATTTCGAAGGACTACCGTATTGATATTTTTAAGTGTACAGTACATAATGTTTGATATTGTTTCGATTTATTTCGCTCGCTTTGTGTGATTATTAAATTTTTATCTTGTTCCTGCATTCTAAGTTGATTTTCTATTTGTTGTTCTTGACGTAGGCGGGTTTTTAGGTTTCTTTTTTGAATTATTATTTTATTTTATCTGATGTGACGCCAATAAGTGACTAAATGCGATTTCACGGACGTAATATTATGATAATGATGTCGATTAACGCGAACGTGCGACAGATTAAGATATAAATTATAATTCTTAACATTTCAGATATAATTATTAGATATAAGATGTATATAAGATTAATAAATGAACGAATAAGTGGTATAATTACAGTACGAAATAATTGTATTTGCGAAAAATCGATAAATTATACAATGTAAGTAGACGAAAAACTAGTCAAGTAAATATACGTTATCAAAGATTGCTTAAAAAGTAGTGATCAGATCTCGATTTAAATGGGAGTACATGATAAGTATCAGCTTTTTATTAAATACATATCATCAAAATCGCTATACCCAGTAAAAAGGTATGCGGTATAATATAACGTAGGTCGACGAAAAAACAGTCAAGTAAATATGCATTATTAGATGTAACTCTAAAAGTCTTAGTTAGATATCAATTAAATTTAAATGACACACACACACACACACACACACACACGCACACACACACACCTTTCGATTAAAAAAATACATAAATCAAAATCGGTCGATCCAGTCAAAAGTTCTACCTAACATATATAGGTACATAAAAAAAATACAGTCAAATTGAGAACCTCCTCCTTTTTTAATAATGAATGAATCAGTGAACTATTGAAATAACGAATGATCCCGTCGCCTAGTGTAACGTTTACAATCAAGCCGCTGAATGCTAACAGTACGATATTTTTTATCGAGTCGAATACCTCTCCTGTTTTACAATTGTAATATAAATATAAGAAGACAGTCACGAGGGCTTTAGTTTGCGCAGCTCTCGAAGGGCCGTGTTCAATACATAAGAACTCCGATCTCTTTTAAAAGCAACTTGAACATCGACATTTTGAATTTGAGTTTCATGAAAAGTTTTCTTCGAATTTATGATTCTCTGTACAAATAAATAAAACTTGAATGTCTGTTTGTAATATTAAAATAATCGCTTTTTACCAATTTCATGTGGATGTATACACGGTACATATACCAAAATAACATTTTTTACAATATTTGTCTGTCTGTCTGTGTGTCTGTCTCTCTGTTCCGGCTAAACTCAGAAACGGCTTATCCGATTTAAATGTGATTTTCACTAATATATCGTGGTATAATAAGTCATGTCAATCGGTTCATAGATACAAAAGTTATGCAAATTTAAAGAATCACGTTGAACATGTAATACCTAAACGACGATGTTTATAATCCAAAATAAACCAAAAGATATATCCAAAAAATGCTCTCCAAAGTCACTATTCCACGCGGACGAAGTCGCGGGCACAGCTAGTACAAATGAAAATAAACGTGGTTTGTCCAATTACGTCAACAACGACTTACGATGTAATCAATCAACGCTATCAGTGATAGTAACTCGTCATGCTTCAATCACGTATTGTTAGTGTATTATAAGTATGTATTTTATTGTATACATTCCAAGACGGGTGTAATTCGACTCAAGTTTTATTTATTCAAGGTATACAATAAGTTGTCACGATACTTTTAAAACGAAAAAAAATCTCTGCGCTGAAATTATCTGATGTGTGGTTACGGAACTATAGAATATAGCCACCCGCTCTCTTCCCTTGGGTGTCGTAAGAGGGGACTAAGGGACAACACAGTTCCACTACCACCTCGGAACTTAAAAAGCCGACCGATGGCGGGATAACCATCCAAATGCTGGCTTTGATATATACAGGCCGAAGATGGGCAGCAGCGTCTTCGGTGCGACAAAGCCAGCCCTGCGGTCACCAACTCGCCTGCCCAGCATGGTGACTATGGGCAAAACACATGAGTTCACGCCATTTTTGGGGCTAACTTGTAGAGGTCTATGTCCAGCAGTGGACTGTATTAGGCTGAGGTGATGATGATGATGATGACTGAAATTATCAATTATTTTAATGGATTTTTTTTCATCGATGCTGCTATTAAAGCTATTTCTGTCTAAGAAAACGTCTGATCAAGAACAGCATGAGCTTCGAAAAAAGCCATGTTAAATACGATACAAGAAAAAGGCACTTTATTTAAAAAAGAAATAAGCGTGTCACCTGGTGGTAAGCGGTGATAATATTAATTTTGTAAATAATCAGGAGCAACAAAAGCCATTGAAGTCAACAAAAACTTGCATACAATGCTTATAGATTGAGAAATTTAGATTATATCATCACCGAATTTTATAGGATCACCTAAGTAACACATATAATACAAGTATAAACGACTAATGCAAATTGAACCAGCTCATTTAGACAAATTTACAACAATATACATAAATTTCACAGATACTTAAAAACAAAAAAAAAAATTAAATAGAACATTCTGATAGATCACAAAAACGAAGAAGAAAATAATACAACCAAACTCAAATAAATAATCTTCAAGTGTTTGAACAATGATGACTGGTTCTGGCAGAGGTGATAATGATTTAATCAAACTGCTTGGAGGGGTTTCAGTTTTGTTTTTCCTTTGAATGTAAAACTTTTCTTTTTGAAATTTCCGATATTTTGGCAACGTTGCAGGCTTACAGGTGCCATGGTCACAAGCGGCTCTCACACACGAAGTATCGAGTGTATTAAGCTATCAATTGCGAAAAGTCCCAAATGAATAAAAGCGTTAAAAGTTACAGTGAAAGTATGAAAGTTATTTCAGTGTAGCACTAAATAATGTCCGTAACAAGGATTTTCCATCAGTTCGAATAGAATTGGATCAATCTTCGAAAATAAGTTGTGTGGAAAATTTTGTTTTCTATAACCACTGCTTACCTGAGGGATATATGAAGTGACATCGTACACGACGTCTTTGTATATCATCCAGACGGGACTTCCATCTTTACCATTTCGACTGGCCACATCAGCAATTGTGTATTTCTGAACCTCTGCCATCTAGAACAGTTGTAAATAAGATAAAGTGAAAACACTCCAATACAAAATTTACTCTTCATAGGATTTTGAAGAACTTCAGAATCGTTATATTAAAAGTATTTAGTTGTCCAATTGAATTGCTGCTACCACGACTATTTGCTTTTTTTTTTTTTTTTTTTGAAGTACTTGTACTAGAAAACAGTACGTATGCTGGACTATTTTAGAGATTATTATTAGATTTTAAAGATTTTAGAACATGTGAAATATTATATTATACATAAGAGTTAAGGAATTCGATTCTCACTTCTAAAAAATTACGTCACTATAAAGTTAGACGAAGAAATCTTGTGGAAGGTAATCTATGACCAATTAACTTATTTGTATTTATATGATGATAGTTGTGGTATTTTGTTAAAATATATTTGCATTCAGACACCATTTGCCAATAATTTATTAATCTAATCGACACTAACAATTTTATTTAGTTTTGCATGTAAAAACCTCCTCATAGATGCAGGTAACTAACCTAACCTATTTCAAGAGCATGCCCAGCATCTTAAAAAATATAAAAATAAAAAGAATATCAACTCACCTTCCGTTCTCTTCCATCAATGGCCGCTCCACGACTGACACTGTATCGACACGAGATAACAGCGTCTTTGCGAACCCCTCAAAATATTGTAACATATCGTAAATGGCGATTATCTGAATCAATTTACAATTACGAGATTATTGCGGTATTGATACGTTGATAACAGTCAAACGAGCAAAAACCCAAAGATTATTCGTTAAGGAGAATTTGTTGTAATATTTTATAAGTTAGGATCGACTGGCGTGAACTCATGTGTACATCATCACTTCAGCCTATCGCAGTCCACTGCTGGACATAGGCCTTCACAAGTTTGCGCCAAAAATGGCGTGAACTCGTGTCAGTTGCCCATAGTCACCACGCTGGGCAGGTGGGTTCGTGACCGCAGGGCTGGCTTTGTCGCACCGAAGACGCTGCTGCCCATCTTCGGACTGTGTACTTCAAAGCCAGCAGTTGGATGGCTATCCCGCCATCGGTCGGCTTTTTATGTTCCAAGATGGTAGTGGAACTGTGTTATCCCTTAGTCGCCTCTTACGACACCCACGGAAGAGAGGTTGTGGCTATATTCTTTACTGCCGTAACCACACCGCATTATTACAAGTTAAATTATGTATACTTATCTTTAAAGTATTTTTTGCTGTTTAATTTTACGTTCTTGTAAATTGTTATTTAGGACTGACATACTCATTTTAGTGTAAAAGCCATTACAAAAAAAAAAATGTAGCCAGAGCTCATGAAGATGGGCTATGTTGACAGCTGGGTGTGTACTTTTGGTATGCTACAAGTGTTCCAAGCGTTCGTAGTCTAAACTAACCACTTACCATCAAATTGATCGCATGCTTGTTTGCCACCACAGCGGCATGAAATGTAGTGTGCCCTTACTAATTAAAGATATGTGAGGCGTCTGATTATAATTCTCATAATAAAAAGGTACTGAAATTACCTTTAGAACTATTGGCTACTAAAAAGTGACACTATTTTTTTATCGAAATACTGGTTTTTCACGCCCATCGAGGTCTGATTACTTAATCAATGGGCGTAATCATGCAAGAAGTTAATCATTTACCAAATGACATTATTTCTACGAATAATATGTTTTATTTTAGTATCCAGACGTTGTAATAGTGTGAACATTTCAAATGTTATCACTTGAAGTTTACAGCAGTCTATGAGTTTCATTGCTTCATTTAGTGCGTAAAATTCATTCGGACAGATACATAGTTATATTACAAATTAAATTCTTAATACGTAACGTTGACTAACGTTTAATCTAGCGTATTTGTTTTAACGACAGATTAAAAAACCATAAAACAAGTGTACTTTAGATCACACGACTGAAGTAAAAAAAATTTAGCAATAGACCTGCACGAAAGGCCTGTACTGTGTCTAAAGGGGGCCATTGACGGTCAGTTCAACTGATCAGTTTAACTGATCAGTTCAACTGATCAGTCCAACTGATCAGTTTTTCGCGTCAGTTGAAATATTTGCCCATTGACTGGCGTCACTCCGGCCCTTCAGTTTTCGTCGGACCGGGCTGTTTAAAGGACGTGTAGGTACTACCTATTTTGGTCGAGAAAAAAAAATGGATTAAGATTAAGAAGAAGAAACATTAATTCTTAAACGGCTACTTTTTATTGCCATATACTGGTCTACAATGATCTATAATTTATATGAAAAGTTTTTATTATTAGTTGTACCTCATCTGTAATAAGTATGTCAATGGGCAATCGATCATGCACGGTGTCGTTAATGCCATTAATTATAAATGTATTTATTTATTTCTAAGTGTTATTTATATGTATTTATAAAAAAAGTATCTATATCAGCCGGCAGTTACCTATACCACAAGCATTACATTGATTACTGTAGGAAGAAACGACCATGTGTATATGTTATAAATATGGATTTAAAAAAAATAGTAGGTGTAAAATAAAACATTTTTTTAAAAATGTTATACTTTTCGTCCGTTTTTCACAAACATTCTGAATTTTCATATTTTTCAATAAATTCTGTCATTATGACTCGTCTAGGGGACACCGTCGCCGACGTTTTAAATACAAAAACTACACTAGTGTACTCTCAATCACCGCGGACGCTGCGAGCAAAATGACGCGATTGGTTGGAACGACGATTACACACACACGGGCAGTTGGGCGTCGGGCTGTTGATATTTTTTTAAAATATCGATATATCGATATTTTTTCGATTTGATTTAATTGCCTTTGTTTAAAAAACAAACAAACATAAGTTGGCTCAAAAATAATTTACACAGTTTATAATTCAGTATATTTGTAAAACAAATTAAATTATAAGTGTATTAAAATGTAAACTTCTAAGTAATTACTGTTCAATTTTAATAAAACAATAATGTGTACCAATAATACAGTAAGAGTTTTTAAAAATACTCGTTGTTTTATATGCACAGTTGTTTGACTATTACGATTATTAGGCACTGAAAGATTGATTATAGAAGTAATTCATTCAAATGTAGCAAAAGAAATCGAATATTTAACAGCTTTATTTTTTGTTTTTTGATTAAATAATATTCAACAGCTATTTCCGATAGCACCAGAGTAAAATGTTTACTATCAATCCAAATTTTTAGTGCATTTAATGACTTTGAAATATTTGGTTGATCTAAATACTGCTTTAATTCAGCAGGTATGTAGGTAACAAAAATTGTGACAAAAAGTCATTAGACAAATTTTTCAAGAGTAATATCATATTTTCATGTCTGTCCCATAAGGATGAAGTTGTTTCTTTTTCTCTGCGTGGAGAAGCGCCTACGAAAATTACATTTTGTTTAAGGACAATAACTTCTAATATTATAAATGTGAATGTGTTTGTTTGTTACTCTTTCACGCAAAAACTACTTAACTGATCATCATGAAACTTTGTATATATTTTCTTGAAGGTATCAGAGCAACATAGAATACTTTATATAAAAATATATATATTTTACGAAAAATAAGATCTCTCTACTTATTTAATGGCTTCAAAGCGAGCGAAACCGCAGGTAAAAGCTAGTATATAAATAACTAAACTAAAAGAAAATAATAGTATTTGCTCGCAAACGAAAAAAAAACCGACTTCAACTACATCGACAAGTAATACAACGTAGGTAGACAAAAAAAAAATAGTCAAGTAAATACGCGTGATCAAAGATCATCTTTTTTTGGAAGTCGGTTAAAAAAATAATGTAGTGTAAATAAAGTTCAGTAGATTAGAAGAAGTTAGTGGATTAAACTAGAACATAATAAACTTATCATTATGTTCTAGTTTAAATAATTGACGAGAAAAAATAAAATGATAAAAATTTACTTTAAAAAAAAACGAAGCGTTACGAAACATAAGTCTGTCTCTCTTTCTACTTTCACTAACTAATGTGTCCCTCTCAACTTCCGTTTGCCTTGCCTGATCACACTTTTCGTAACACTCTCAGTACGTATTTACCAGCTTACTTCCCAAGGCAAGTGTGCGTAAAGAAGTTTTACTTCAAAATATCGAGTGTCGATATTTAAATTTCAACATCAAACTATCGATATATCGTCCAAAAAAGTATTAGTAATAAATATCGATATTTCGATATATCGATATTTTATCAATAATCCTAGTTCGGCGCGACGCGCCGGGATGGATTTACGTGGCGCGTCGTCAGTTAAAACTCTGGAGCGATGGTTCTACACTCACGATCAAATTTCGGAGAGCGCGCAAAACTGATCAGTTAAACTGATCAGTTGAACTGACCGTCAATGGCCCCCTTTAGATACGAAACGTAACTGGCTATGATGAGAAAGAGAGAAAGAAAATAAGTGCTCGCGCCTCAATCTCTTACTGCGTTCGGCTCACTCGATCAAACTTTTCGTAACGCTCTCGTCACATATTCACCAGTTTACTCTCCAATTCAAGCGTGCCTAAAGAAGCTTAACTTCAAAGACTGTTTAACCGTAATCTTGTGTGGTAAGTATTGGGTATTTTATAACTAAGAAAAATATGTTTTTTGCAACCTCTTCGAAATCTACCATTTTAAAATTTAAATCGTAAAGCTATGACAGATGTAAAATTATTGTTTTAAATTTCAGAAAAAGATTTTTTTTTTTCTAATATTTAGGGTGAGTTGCACCTATTAACGTTAACGTTAAATATCTCTCGTTAACGTTATATTGTTCGATGAATCGATAGCTAAGACAAAAACGCGTTGCACCATCTGACAACCGTTAAAATGACTTCATAATGTAACAATTACTATAACGACACACTGGGCCGGTTAACGTTAATGTTATGTCAAATTCCGTCACTACGTCATTATTGAATCTTTGTTATTTATATTGAATCTTATATTATACTAGCTGACCCGGCAATCGTTGTCTTGCCGCTAAAGCTATTAAAAATAGGGGTTGATGGTAGAGGGTTGAAAATTTAGGGTTGTATGTATTTTTTAAAGTTGTATCATAAAAAAATAGAAATTAAAAATTTTGTCTAAAAAATAAAAAAATAAATTAGGGGTGCACAACATTTAGGGGGATGAAAAATAGATGTTGGCCGATTCTCATAGATACCGGATAAGCACAAAAAATTTCATCAAAATCGGTCAAGCCGTTTCGGAGGAGTATGGCAACGAAAACTGTGACACGAGAATTTTATATATTAGATTTGATGTTTCCATTTGGTATGTCTTTCCTACAAGAAATTTTGTTAGTAAAATTGTATATTAATACAATCAAAATTTGTCAAAAAAAAATTGTATATTCCAATATTAAAAAAAGAAAGGTGTATCTCGAAAAAAAAACGATAGATATAGTAAATGCGACGAAAACTCCATTTTGGAAAAAAAATTAATATGAGAGTATCATAATTAGACATTAATTTTTTATTTATATTTGGAATATTTGATATCATCACTGTTTACATACAGTAAATTATTTTTATAAACTTACTTTGCACTGAAGTCTTCGAGCATATCTCAAGTATTGCTACAAAAATTTACCCGCGTTCAATTTTGAGTAACACGTCTCATTGTACTAGTAACCCACTTAACATTAACATTTTTTTTTATTCTGCAACCGCATAATTTTTATCTATTGCTCGTTATTGTTAGCGTTATTGTGAGATTTAACTGTAACTATAACTAGAGTTTTGGTGCAACTCACCCTTAATGTTTAAAATAACGTTATTGTTATAATTAGTTAAAATTTGAATAAGATATTGTTACTAAGCACTCATTTGAGATTCTCTTTGAGCACAGACGGCCGGTCGCAAGTTCTGGTTGTGAATATAGAGCCTCTCGGGGAAACGTGAGACTTTACGAAATAATTAACGTCAAAATGATTTTGTGGAGCGTGTCGTTAGGGAGCTTCACACTGACTGCGTCACATTTTCATACGACTAAAGGTTGTTCAAACCACTGTTTGAACTCACTTGACCTTTGAATATTCACCTGTACTTGACTTGTATTGATGTTAGTGTGTATGATTAATGTGTGTCATTGCTTATATCGATACACATCGACGTATTTGTAAAGCAAAATATTATTTTATAGAAAAAAAATATATTTATCGCTTCAGCCTGTAATATTCCACTGCCGGGCATAGACTTCTTTCTGCATGTAGGAGAAAGATCAGAATTTAATCCACCATGCTGCTCCAATGCGGGCCGACAACTACGCACGTTTAGCTGTCGGTCCCGGTTGTTATCATGTACACTTGATAGCGAGCGTTACTCATGTAGGAAATATATCCGCCAACCCAGGAGGAGCAGCGTAGTGGATTGATTTTTGATCTTTCTCTCTGATTAGCAGTGTTATTTAAATTTTGAGCTGAGGTGTGTTGAATATAAGTTATGTTGAGCTGAGTTGTGCTAAACTGAGTTGTTCTGAACTGAGTTGTGTTGCGTTGCTGAATATATTTAGTTTACATAATTTATTTTTGACGTGATAGCGTCTTAAATCGATGAACACCAGCTGCACGCACGAAAAAGTGCCACGTTCTGCTTGAACCTGAGCGTGCAAGCGAGAGCGCGGAACAAGCGATAGAGAGGCACGACTCTTCTCGCGTGACGTCAGAGCTAGCAGCTCGAAATAATTCAGTGATAATAATTCGATTCAATTCATAAAAGTATGCAATTTATATCAATGTTTCTTTATGACCGAACATAACCAACATTACGTACAAACAATTTTTTTTTACTTTATACTACGGCTGCCGCTTCGCTCCATCTATCTCGCCGCACACCGCGCTTAGTGTGAACTGTTCCTAATAAGAAGCTTTCAAATATTCTTAAATGAAATTAAATTTTAAGTACCGTTTAATTTTTGTATCACTAAAAAATTGTTATATTATTTTGTTTGTCGTATTAGAATAAAAAAGTGTTAATAATGATAATATATTCTTCTTTACTGTACACCAAAATATTAGCAAACAGTAGTGACTAAAAAAAAAAGAAGTACAAAGGCGATCTTATTGCTGAAGAGCGATTTCTTCCAGATAACACTGTGGGCACAGGGCACGATATAGTAGTGGCGGATAGGAAGTGTACAATATTCTTAAGGATTAATATAAATAGTGTATGATAGATTCAATAATTCATACGCATACACATATACAAATATCCATACATAAATAATCAAGATAGTATAATATACGTGTATAAATGTAGAATATATATTGATATAAAATATATATGTTTAAATTCTGATTATTATTATATGTTAAAGGTAAAGTATTAAATTTATTTGAAATTAACGTAGGTAGAACAAAATCACCATCATATAGAATTATTTGTTTATTTATTTTTAAAATAACCAACAAGTTCACTTCGTAATTCTTTCTGTAGAGACATTCTTGACAAAATCCAAACAAGTAATAATATAAGTTTAGTCAAACCAGCAAATTTTGTTAATAAAAGAGCTAACAGGAAATTTATTACCTTATATTTTTAGCGTTAGGATTTTTTATTTTTACAAACTTTGATCCGTAAAGGCGTCGTCAAAGTAAATCGTAAGTCAAAGCCCTTCATAAAATTTTCAATTCCTTCCTGTTCTTGGGTCACTTTGTAAAACAGTACGGAAGCCTCGCGGCACGAGTCAGACTTGATATTGAACCTTTTTTATTTTTGACGACAACGATACGAATTTATAATGTAAAAGAAAAGTAAATTTAATTTATTTTTTATCACAATTTTAAAGACCGATAAATATCTAGTACGAAAAAAAATTAAATATGTATACAATCGTAGAAGTAGAAATAAAACCACTGCATACATAATAAAACAGTACTTACATAACTCTTATAATAATGACATATGTATACTATCCCGTTATATAATTTAGTAACAATATAAATAATTACTACAATACATTTTTTTTGTGTACCCACACTTCAGGGAATTCTAAAAATTTTTAATATCATATCAAAAATCGACCGTTCCAGCGGGGTCGAACCTGCGTCTCCGACTGCCCGTGTCGGCGCTCTAGCCAATTAAGCTATGGAACGTCCTAGTACAACTAGGTCGAAATTTTGATATGATTATTTTATATTCGGTTCTCCATATAATATATTTTATTATAATAAAAATAGCAATACCCGTGCGAATAATTCGCACTAAATAAGTAAAACAAAAAGTATACGTAAAGTGTAACATTTTGTATACGAAATAAAATTACTATCATACACATCTTATTTTACATAAATCGTATATTCATTTAAATAGCACTTGGATGACCGAGCTCGGTATTTCTAGTAAATCGTGTTTTTTGGAAATCATATTAAATATGAATTACATATTTATAAAATATGAATTATATTTTTTTTACCGACAATAATAAAAATTATAAATAAATATAAAAAATCAAAAATTAAAAAAATATAATTACAAAATAATAATGATAAAATATAAATAACATTTTTCGATTTTACATACATTATTAAATAAAAAATAACCAGTGCGATTAGAAAAAAAAAGAAAAAATAATAATCGATCGACGATTTGAACCATGGTCTTATTTCCCACCGAGCTATTTCAACTAAATTGACAATTGCGAAATTTACCCTCGTATTTTAACGATATTTTTTTACTCCCTAAAAACAGGGATAAAACGACATTTTCTAAAAATGAATCCTAGCTACATTTATTTATCTCCCCCGCAATCCCCTGCATACTAAATTTCATGAAAATCGTTGGAGCCGTTTCCGAGATTCAGATTCTATATATATACATATATACATACAATAATTGCTCGTTTAATAGTATAAGAAGATAAATGAAACACAATAGATAAAATACTACATAGCAATACTGCGGATTAATACTAAGTTACGAGTTCAATTTATAGTTAGAATAAGATAAAATTTTCAAAAGAAGAAACGTGATCAAATAATACTTACTTTTCTTATTATAGATCAGTCAGCGTACGTGTTCTAGTAGTTGTGGGCGTGTGTGAGGGTGTACATGGGTGTATGTATGAGGCATGTTCGTAGTTGTATCTGTAGTTTTAGTCATCCCTCTCCAGAGACCTAAGAGGGGAAAAATAGTGGTCTTAACAACTTCTCAAGATCCCATAAAAAATGTATTGTTTTATCTCAATATTATTTATATATTACTTATATCTTCTCTTCTTAGATACTAAACTTAGAATTTCGCCAATTGAATTTTAACTGTGGTAACAGCAGGAAAATTCCTCGACCTTATAGAACATCAACAGGTGAGTAAGGTGACCAGAGCTCCTGGGGGGGATTGGGTCGCCAACGCGCTTGCGATGCTGCCGGTGTTGCATACGTCTATAAGCTACGGTAATCGCTTACCGTCCTAGTTCGTCTAGTAATCGTTTCGTCCTAGTTCTAATCGTATGCTGATCTATTGACATAAAAAAATGAGGGCAATCACATACATTTATTGTAATTGTTTTCTTATTATCGTGATCTTTACAAACATCACTGAAAATAGCAAACTTTCAACTTAACCTTGAGATGATGAAGGATCTCATTAGAATAATTAACAATTATTTTGTAATTTTTAAATATTTCACGTTGAAGCCGCCGTGGGCGTCTCGTGAAGGGACCGCGACGTGAGACGTCAATTATATAAGAAACAAGATGAAGGTAGCCGAATTTACTCGAATTTAAAAATAATTTTAGGTTAAACGAACAAATCGTTCCTGGTCTGCGGGGGCGAGTCGCGTGGGCGATATCTGGGGTTTAGGTATGTACTGTTTATTAATATATTTGATAACATATAATATACAGATAAAATTGAGACAAACTAGGAAAATTATTTCCGTTTATTTCTTGAAAAGCCGCGCAAGCAATTTGCAGTTACCGTGCTTTCTGCTCCAGGGTTTTTGCACTCGAATCCTGCCTTGAGTCTGAGTGTGATATATATATTAAATGTATGTTAGTATTATTTATATGTATTTATTAAAAAAGTAGCTATACTCATCAGCTGTTACCGCTACCACAAGGCTTAAATTGTGTAGCTTAGGAACAGACGACCATGTGTGCACAATTACACATGTTTAAAAATAGCGGTCACTATAAGGTATATATATATATATAAAAGACCTATATATATATAAAGGTCACTCAATAAATTCCCAAAACTACTATTATTATGCAGCGAAAATTTGTCGTGGAGATAGAATGTAAATCAGTTAACAGAATACATAAAAAAATGTCCTTAATCGAATCTATTTCAATTCTTTGATAGTCTTATAAATGTAACCACAAATATATAGTAGATTTTATACAAACCAGCATATAATTGCAGAGTTCATAGAAAATATCCCTCTCAAAATCTGGAGCAGTTCAACATAGGGATTATCTGAACCTTACAGAAGATCAAGGTCAAATAATGCTCTCAAGTGCTGTGGGTAAGGTAGCAAGAACTGCTGGAGTGAGTTAGGCGTATAATGCCAGAGGCATGCGTTGTTGGCAGCCGAAGTTGGAGCGAAAGCGCTGTAGTGGAAATATAATGAAATATTCTTAAAATTTCTTAATATTAATTATTAATTTTTTATAAATTTTTATTTATTTATTCTTAATGTACACCGAAATACAGACACATACGAGTATAAAGAAAGATACGATACAAGGCGTACAAAGGCGAGCTTATCGCTAAATAGCGATTTCTTCCAAATGACCTTTGGGTACTGGACACGATACAGTAGCAGCGGTTAGAAGTGTGCACAAATTAAGGAGGAAAAATCAATAATAAATAGATAAAAACTACGATATGATAGACTTACATAATTATTAAAGAAAAAAAAAACATATAAATAAGTAAATGTTTTTGATAGACTAGAAGATAACTAAATGTGATATAAAATGGAATTAATTACATTTAAAATATTAACTGTTGACATTTACCAAAAAATAAAAAGTATACACGAATATAAATATATATATATATATATATATATATATATATATATATACCTATAATTGCTAGCGCTAGAGAGACAGACCACGGTAATCGCTTACCATTCTTAGAAGCTCCGTATGCAATGTTTTGAAAATAAACATAAAATAAGTTTAAAGGTTTCTGAAGAGCTTCTTGGAATTACATGAAGTAAAAACAACTACTGTTGCACATTTTGTTATGAAAACAAGTCGGAAATATTTAGTAATAAACATTCTTTCGTTATTTCCCCGAAACATAGTTTCTCTTCTGAACGCTAGGTGCGTCCATCAGCATAATACAATAATTACGCGTATCACTCGCGTGCTCCTCTATATACTATACTATTTGTTATCTTTGAAAAGTATTTTGAAAAAAAAACTTATAGTTATAAATCAAACTCAATCCTTAAAATATATTACATGCTAGTTTGTAAGAACCCCTCCGCGGGTGAAGGCCTCCTCCAAGGAATTCCAGCTTTCTCTGTCCTGAGCCGTTTGCAACCAAATATTTTATAGGCAAAGCTAATTAAATATACATTAGTATGTAGTTAGATATGCAATAACCGCTCTGAGGCAGTGGTCAAAACATCGACGGTTAGTGGGTTCGATTCCCACTCGGGATGGATATTTGTACGAATATTCCTTTCCGGTTTTGATGTTTTTCCTTGTTCACATCATGCCTCAGAAAGCATGTTAAGCCATCGGTCCCGGTTGTTATCTAGTAGGAAACATGTCCGCCAACCCCCATTGGAACAGCGTGGAGGATTAAGCTTCGAGCGAATATTTTATATGTGGATTGTTCGCCCGGGAGCGTCACAGTCAAATTAATGAACTTAAAGCTGGTAACAAAGGTTAAAACATTTTTTTATTAAATCGTTACTTAGCTTTCCTACCTAATTGTGTTTTTAAATATCAAAAAAAAAATTACAATATAAAAAAAATCGACCATTCCAGCGGGGATCGAACCTGTACACCCGTCTGACCGTGTCGGCGCTGTAGCCAATTAAGCTATGGAACGATTTACTCGCTAGATCGAAATTTTTGATATGATGATTTTTATTTTCGGCTTAAGCGAACCGTGGCGCCGTCTATAGTGAGTTCTTTACAGAGACCCGTAACTATTCAAAGTTTCATATTACAATGAAAATCTTTGACAGGAGACGACAGCATGCTATTTTGATATGATATTTAAAAAACGTTTAGAATTCCTAATGTGTGGCTAACACAAAAATAAAATCGTACAAATTACAATATTGACTTATTTTTCCAGCTTATTCAGCCTTATCCTGCTTTAACATAAACAACAATAATTATAAACCAACAATATTTGATTTTATTATTTAGATGATTTAACGAGAATTTTGCTAACTCAACGAGAATTATTTGGATGAAGGGGCGCCATGTCTCCCACCGACCACCGACCACTACGTTTAAATATTCGTAAATATACTTGTGTGACGGTTAGAACTATTACCATAGAGTATAAAATACATTTCATAAAACAAATGAGCACTTACTTATTGTTACTATTTAAATACAATATATATGTATATTAACCACACGGTCGTCTGTTCCTGCAGTAAGGAAATCAATACTTGTGTTATATGTAACAGCCAAATGTTATAGCTAATTTTTTTTTTGTTGATAAATATACACAGACAACGTGTTTCGAAATATGTGTTCTTCCGTTTAGTGCCATATTACAAGAGAAAAAATTAAATTTTTCGAAACTAACTTTAAAATCGACATATTTGGAAAAAAAACAATGCCGTGAAGACACGGGTAAAGAGGATATAAATGACTGACTTAACCGTAAAATAGTTTTTTTTGAACATTTCGAATTTTAGTAATGAGCGTGTAGTTTTCTATTATTACATTTTATCACTTACAAGTTCGGCTGTGGTTTGCCTACATATGGCCAAAATAAAGGGACACCTGTTTCAAAACACGTCGTACAAATAAATACAAACATTACACTCAGAATCACTCAATCAATTTGACTAGCCCGTTGGCGCAGTTTGTAGTGACCCTGCTTTCTGCTCCGAGGGTTGTGGGTTCGATTCCCACCCCGAGTCTGGGTGTAATATAAATATTTATTTATATATTTATATATGTATTATTTATAAGTATGTTTATCGAAAAAAAAAATATGTAGCTATATACCAGTCGGCTGTAACCTATAACACAAGCATTAAGTTGCTTACTTTAGGAACAGACGACCGTGTGTGTATTTAAAAAAAAAAAAAAAAAATATATCACCTTCTTAAACTGAGGTAGGACACAGCAAGAAATCTCCTGCTCAAAATCTGAGGCAGCCCGACTGGGGAAGTACCTCGAACTTACAGAAGATCACAGCTAAATAATACTACTCTCAAATACTGTTATGTTCCTGTTGGTGAGTAAGGTGACCAGAGCTGCTGGAGGGAATAGAGTCGACAATGCGCTTGCGATGCTTCTGGTGTTGCAGACCTCTATAAGCTACGGTAATCGTTTACCATCAGGTGAACCGTACGCTTGTTTGCTGACATAGCTATATTTAAAAAAATGTGGAATTGAATCCTCGGAACAGAATGCAGAGCCACTGAGTCAAAGGGCTAGTCAAATTATGTTAAATACTCATTAGCTGTAGGTTACGGCATTAAAGAATATAGCCACCCCCTCTCTTCCCTTAAAAACCCGACCGATAGCGGAACTTAAAAAGCCGACCGATGGCGGGATAACCACCCCACTGCAGGCTTTGAAACACACAGGCCAAAGACGGGCAGCAGCGTCTTCAGTGCGACAAAGCCAATACTGCGGTCACCAACCCGCCTGCCCAGCGTGGTGACTATGGGTAAAACACGTGAATTCACGCCACTTTTGGCTCGAATTTGTGGAGGCCTATGTCCAGTAGTGGACTGCGATAGGCTGATGGGATGATGACTCATAAATAAATACATACGTCGGCCCCAGTCAGATAATTATACTATATTGTAGTTCGGAAACTCACTTAACATAATTAACACAGACCACAACAAACATCAGTATAACCTATACAAATATTAACCAAGAGCGATATTGAACCTGCGACCACTGGTGTAACAATCTGCTGAGACCACTGTGCCAATCTGTTGTCACTGAATACACTATTTAATTTGAAACTATTTGAAAGTTGTTACCTATAAATAATATTATAAAGCTGAATAGTTTGTTTGTTTCCCTGTTTAAACGCACTGATCTCAGAAACTGTACCTACCAGTGTACTTACTGGTAAAAAATATTTTTGTGTTGGATAGCCCATTTACCGAGGACGGCTATAAGCAATTTTTTCCTTATTTTTAATGTGTAAATTACGTAATAATGTTTATTGATTCATCATTACAGCCTATACAGTCTACTGCTTGACATAGGCCTCCACAAGTTTACGCCAAAAATAACGTGAACTCATGTGCTTTGCCCATAGTCACCACGCTGGGCAGGCGGGTTGGTGACCGGTTTATTGATTACACGCTATTTACTAATTTTTGAACACACAATAATTTGCATCAAAATGAGATAACAGATTACAGTTGTCATGTAAAAAGGCGGCCTTATCGCTAAAACGGCGAGCAAAGGCGAAACTTAAGACTTTTTAACATTGAAATTTCGTATAAAGACAAGCCCATCTGGATTTGATTAAAGGTACCTTATAAGTTTTTAGTCGTTCAGGAAAATTTTGATGTCGAAAATATGTTTTAACATAAAGTTACTTACATAATGAGTAAATTCCCTGACATCGTAGAAATTACCCTCAAACACTGAAGCGGGCGGCCATCTTGTCCATAGTAACTTGATACTTCGGTCCATTAAAAAACCTCTTCTTTTCTGAAAACAGAAGAAAAATACTATTATTTTCTGTGCTTAATAATATAATATTAAAATAACATACAAACGAATTTGTTTCCGATCTGGGGGTCTGTCCTTGTGGATCTCCCCACCTTATGTCACAGAATATCAGCTATCGGTCCCGGTTGTTACCACAGACATCTGATAGCGATCCTTACTCATAGTAGGAAATATAAATACCAACCTGCTGTGAGAAGCGTAGTGGAATAAGTTTCGATTTTAAGATTTTCGATTTAAAGTTTCTATTGTTACGCGCATGTCTACGTATTAAAAGTTTCCTATTCAATTGGCCAGACTTTCAAACCAATGTATGGAACCACATAATCACATATATCGACAAGCTTCTCGTGTAACTCGTTAAAAAGTGTTTATGAACGATTCAGAAAAACAAAAAAGGGTATATCCTTCTTTGTTTTCAACTGATTTTAAAGTCGCTTAAAAATAAAGTTTGGAACACATCCGTTTCCAGAACAAAAGTGGAAGCTACCAACTTCTTTAATTGGAATTGTATCGATCGATCAGTCAATTCTAATTTACATACATAAAGGCTTAATATATTACTGTTCATCAATATTGCATTAATTGTATTGAGACAAAGTAAATCTGTTAAAGTATATTTAGAAAAAGTATTTAGATTATTATCGTTACACGTTATTATGGTATCACGCTATTTATTTATTCTTAATGACCGAAATACAGAGACATATATAAAAATAATTGTATTTGCTCGCAAACGAAAAAATTCCGACTTCAATTACATCGACCATTAATATAATATAGGTAAACGAAAATACAATCAGGCAAATACGCATTATTAGAAATAGCTCAAAAAGTACTTGTCAGATCTCAACTAAATTTAAATAGGACCATCGTATCATGACACGCACCACGTTTCGATTAAAGAATCATTAAAATCGGTCAACCCAGTAGTAGTTGAAGAAATTTTGAGTAAAACACATAAAAAATACAAGTAAATTGAGAACCTCCTCCCTTTTGGAAATCAGTTAATAAATCAAAAAAGAGACAGATAAAATATAAAGGTCAGTCATTGTCGGTCAATCGCTATTCATAGTAGGGAATATATCCGCCAACCCTCATTGGAGCAGCGTGGTGTCTTAAGCTCTAATCCTTCTCCTACATGAGGAAAGGGACCTATCCAAAGCAGTGGGATATTACAGGCTGAAGCGTAGGCTTTGTAACCTAATTAGTACTATGTAATGCAAAGCTAAAGCGGATAATAGCTAACGTGTTGTCATATTTATTTATATCAATATAACAAAGCAGAGACACAAATCGTATTCATTAATCCATGTAGTCCGCAAGATTCTAATAATTTTTACGATGTCTCAACATTCGTCCAACATCACGCAAATGAGAGTCGTAAACGTTTTGCGATTGAACCAATCTTGAGAGTCAACAGCGCTGTTTGCTCGGCGTGTTTGAGATGAGTCTAGAACGTTCGATCTGCATCAGGTCTGAGGCGACGTGATTACATGCAAATTATTACCAATAACGTAAAAGAGTTTTCATATTTTTATATCGTTTCTTAACATTTATTAGGCTATTAAGTGTAAAGACGAATTTTTAAAATACCTTTTACATTTTGTGTTTGTTTTTAAAATGGAAATCTTAAAATTTTTTTTAACTAGCCTTTAAAATCAACGTCGAATCGTCGCCTGAAAATTCAAATTTTAATTATTGGTTAGAGTGAAGGAAGCTTCACCGATTCGGGATGTAGATTCTGCAGAGATGAACCGGCGAGAAAATTTGCAGTGACTCCTTATTAAATAACCAGCTGCCCGGACAGACTTCGTTGTCAAAAGTTAATAATATTTAAAAAAAAACTTTTTTTTAGTATTAAAACCTTCCGTAGACCTTAAGGAACATACAAAAAAAAAAAAAATTAATTGAAATAATTAGATAAATAACATTAAACTAAAAAACCTTAAGTATATATATACATAATATAATAATTAAAAAATATTATTAAAAGGAGTCCCTTTAGGCAAGGTTCCGAAGATACTGGCAGCGTTCCCCCTTTGAATAGCTAGACTAATTCTTTGTCCGAAGTAGCTGCCAGCTCTTCGGTCTCCAAATCTTAAAAAACAATCTAAAAAAAAAGAAATCTTAAAAAAAAGAAAAAAAAAAAAAGAATCCCTCGAGGAGCTCGAATAACAGTTGCTAAGCATTTGTCACAATTAATCCAGAAATGTTACATTAGCAATTGTACTCAAGACTGGCAGAACCTATTTTTATTCTCATACAGCACATTACATATGATAAAAACTAATGAACCGAATTTATCGTTGACACAAAAGATTAAAAATAACTGTGCTGTAAGGTCCTCGCCTTCTCCCGCACCTCCAATTAAGCATGATGCCCCTCGTAATCGCAACAAAGTCATCGAAAACAAAATCTGTGACGGAGATCTCAAAGGTGCCGCTCGCCTTTTGTTCTCCAACGACGTGCTATCACCAGATACCCCTGACACCCTTCAGGCCTTACAGACAAAACACCCTCCAGCTCCAGTAAACCCATTTTTTCTAGACCCACCAACAGCAAGGCAAGAATGCCTTCAAATTCAAAACAAAGATGTTACGGGTGCCATTTTATCTTTTAAACCAGGTTCGGCTGCAGGTTTAGATGGAATCTCACCCCAACATTTGAAAGACTTAACATCGCATTCTGTGGGTGATGCAGGTGAGCAACTTGTAAATTCGATCACTAAATTAATAAATTTTATGTATTCCGGTAATGTCAATCCAGAAATTGTTCCCATTCTTTTCGGCGCGAACCTCATCGCCCTCACCAAAAAGGACGGAGGGGTGAGACCGATTGCTGTTGGATCAACACTTCGACGTCTGGCCTCCAAAATTGCTGTTAGACATATTTTACCAAAATTAAATTCGGAATTTGAACCCGTACAGTTAGGCTTCGGTGTAAAAGGAGGCTGTGAGGCAGCCGTCCATGCCTTACGCTCTTTCCTAACTTACGACCGGCCTGACGTGTTGCTCAAAATTGACGTCAAAAATGCTTTCAATTCGGTAAATAGGGATACCCTGCTGACAGAAATAAAGCAGTATATACCGGAATTATACAATTATCTTCTTCTCAGTTACGCTGACCCAACAAAATTATTATATCGTTCTAATGAACTGTCCTCGGAAGTAGGTTGTCAACAGGGTGATCCCCTTGGGCCTGCAATTTTTAGTTTAGCTATAAATCCGATAATTAAAAATCTAAATTCAAAATTCAACGTCTGGTATTTGGACGACGGAACCCTAGGAGGTGATGTGGATACTGTGTTTTCGGACCTTTTTTTAATCAAAAATAAATTTGAAGCCATTGGTTTGGAACTTAATTTTAGCAAATGCGAACTTTTTATAAATAACTGCGACTTAAATTTAAATGACGTAAAACAAAAATTTAATATTTTGGCTCCAAATATTAAAATAGTTAACAGTAATTCGCTTTACCTTTTAGGTTCTCCAATTTTTGATGAATGTATTTCTGAATATATTAATAATTCATTCACTAAATTTCAAAATTCAGTTGACCGTCTCCTTGAAATTAGTCCACATTATGCACTTTGCATCTTAAAATATTGTCTTTTCGTCCCTAAATTTACGTATGCGCTCCGTTGCTGCTCCTTTTGGAATCACCCAGATCTTTTAACACAAGTAGACGACTTAATCAAAATTAGCTTAGAATCGATTCTTAATATGCAACTGAACGAGCAATCTTGGACCCAAGCGTCCCTACCTATCCGTTATGGTGGTTTAGGGATTCGCAAAATTTCCAGTGTCGCTTTACCAGCCTTTCTATCTTCTGTCCATAGTTCAGCAAATCTCATAAGTAAAATTTTAAGGGCATCCCCTTCAAACTTTGAGATTGCTGGTTTGGAAGAAGCTAGAAACGCTTTCTTAATTGCATGCCCAGGTCAAAATTTTCCAGTTTCTCCAAATTCACAGAGGAGCTGGGACGACATAAATTGCAAATTGACTTATGAAAATCTTTTAAGCTGTAGTACAGGCTCGGCGCGTGCTAGGCTTTTGGCCGTGGGTACGCATGAGGCTGGCTACTGGCTTCACGCGTACCCTTCGACAAATACAGGAACATTTCTTGAGCCTGACACGCTCCGAATCGCAACCTGTTTACGGCTTGGGGTTCCGGTCTGCGCTCCTCATAAATGTCCCTGTGGCAGTGATGTCGATAAGCTAGGACATCACGGTCTGTCATGCCTAAAAAGTGCAGGCCGCTTCTCGAGACATGCCGCACTTAACGATATCATACGCCGGTCCCTTGCCACCGTCAACGTGCCAAGTCTACTTGAGCCGACTGGTATTGCAAGAGACGATGGCAAGAGACCGGACGGTATGAGTTTGATTCCATGGAAGATGGGCCGGGTGCTGGTATGGGATGCAACCTGTTCAGACACGCTGGCCCCTTCCCATCTACATGGAACCAACAACAGAGCTGGTGCGGCTTGTGAAGCGGCGGAAAAAACAAAAGCAGACAAATACAGGGGTCTAGGCTCCGAATATGATTTTGTCCCATTCGGTGTCGAGACCCTTGGTCCGTGGGGTCCTAGTGCTATAACCCTTTTTAAGGAAATATCTAAAAGGTTATTCGACGTCACAGGAGACCGAAGAGCTGGCAGCTACTTCGGACAAAGAATTAGTCTAGCTATTCAAAGGGGGAACGCTGCCAGTATCTTCGGAACCTTGCCTAAAGGGACTCCTTTTAATAATATTTTTTACATACAAAAAATAAATTATCCGAATTGTCGAACCATTCTCAAATTATGCGCTAAGCAACAATGAAATCTTTATAAATAAAAAATAATAAAAATAGACGCCGCGTTAGCGCAACGGTCACAGCCGTGGATTTTACCTGTTGCGCAGTTGCGGGTTCGATCCCCGCACGTGACAAACATTTGTATTGGCCATACAGGTGTTTGCCGTGGTCTGGTTGTTTGTGCATTCCTTGTGGGTCTCCCCACCGTGCCTCGGAGAGTACTTTAAGCCGTCGGTCCCGGTTGTTATCATGTACACCTGATAGCGATCGTTACTCATCATTATATAGTAGGGAATATATCCGCCAACCCGCATTGGGGCAGCGTGGTGGATTAAGCTTTGATCCTTCTCCTACATGGGGAAAGAGGCCTATGCCCAGTAGTGGGTAGTATATTACAGGCTGAAGCGAAATAAAAGATTATTTATATAGATTTAATTATTTGGATCAGAGTAAAGTCTTAAGTATGTTTTAAATATAAGTTACTTTTGTTTCTATATATTTGTATATAAGCTGTGTGTTTACATATAATGGATCGCTTATATTGTATCGAATGCTGGATGTCATTATGATGGTCATAGTTGCGACTCCTGCTTAAGAAATATATGTGTATAAATATTTTTACTAGTCTTTTCTCTGTCCGTTTTAAGCTCTGGATTAAGTTCAAATAAGCCTATGCCTAGCAGGGGGGTGTTAAATGTTGAATCAATTCATCAATTAATCCCATTGCAACTTTAGAAACACATGAATTCTTATCTTAAAAACACCAAATATTGATTATTTCTCTGAGCAGAATAATTAGCCGCGAATCCACAGCTTACCGTGGCTCGAACCAATTCAAAACAAGTTCAAACCATTCTCAAATGTAGGAGAAAATTTCTATGCCCATAACTATGCTATTAACAACTATTTCAGTTCAATTATCCAAAACTGTCGTAACCTGCATCACTTGAAATATGTGTCAATTAAAAATTTCTATTAAAACCATGTCGTATAAATGTAATCTATATATTAATACGTAAAGCAAAAACTCTGTACCCCTTTTATACGAAAATTACGCGGACGGAGGCGGAGTGCGAAATGCTAAAATTTTTTTTTACATATGCATAAAAATATATTACAACAAAAAAAAAACAGTACACACACTACCGTGTATTTGACACACACACGCATGTTATTACTATTTTGTTGATTGTCAAAGTCTGTTGTCAAATTGATTTTTTTTTAAAGGTTCTTTATTTCATTACTTTTTTTTGTAATTTAAATTTTTAATTATGGCCGAATTTCGACCGCTGGGCGACCACTAGTAAGTAAATAAATAGTGTAAAATTTGAAATGGACGCCAATTCCAACGACAATGTACCAAGTAACAACCAGGAATTAGTGACGTCTAAGGCAAGTAAAATAAGAAATAAAATGGCAATAAAGATAATTTTACAAGCGACCGCAATTAATTTCAATTGTTGGGACTTTATTGGGGCTCGTCTGCGTTAGACTGTTAATTCATTTATTGTTTTAATAAAAACGAATAATACGGAAAAAGCGGATTTCTTGTAGGGAATATCTTTCTTTAAATTCAGGAACGCCACCTGGCGAAGTACCTCGACCTTACAGAAGATCACAGCTAAATATTACTGCTCTCAAGCAATGTCCTATACCTGTAATAGAAGATAGTCTCCTCCTGATTCGGATTCCTCCTGGGTCGGGGGTGGGGTTGGCAAAGAACTTGCAATGCTTCTGCTCTTGGAGGCGTCTATTGGCTATGGTATCCGCTTATCCGCTTACTTTTATAATAAAAAAATAACAATAACTCTATTCATTAAGAAAATAAATTAATATTCACAACCTATAACTCGGTACATTTATAAGATATCACAGCTAATTAATATAGCCCTCAAGCTGTGTTCCTGTTAGTGAGCAAGGTGATCAGAGCTCCTTAGAGAATTGGGGATAGGGTTGGCAACGCGCTTGCGATGTTTCTCGTGGTGCAGACGTCTATAAGCTACGGTAATCGCTTACCATCAGGTGAGCTGTACGCCTGTGTCTACCTAGTTATATATAATAAACAAAAAAAAAAAAAAAATTACATATGCCGATATTTAAGATTATATAAATGATAATAATGTGTAGGTTTATTGGCCCTGTGTTTCTTGGAAGTCATGACTAAATATGTGATGAGACAGGTGCTTTGAAAAGAATATCTGTGGAGTTTCTTGTCGAATCTTCTCAGCAAGATCTCCATTCCGAATCCATACTTTCAAATTAGCGCTAATTAATTATCAAATACCAGTATAGTTCTAATTTCTTAATAACGCTTCGAAATTCGTTTTGAAGTCCATTCGATTTTCGAAATTTTTATTTTTCCTTTTATAACTGAGTTCCAAAAAGCGGTGGTAACTTTTAACTCGGCGTACTTTGTGATTTCAAACATTCTTTTTATATTCGAAAACTGGTGCATTTGTGAGAGAAATGTGAAGAGCACTTTTTAAACTATTTCTAATAATTCATTTTTAATGTTTACTTCGACTACGACTACGTGATATACTCCCTCTAATTAAATTACTTGTCAGATGTAATTTTTTTTTAAGAACATATAATTATTTTTATACAGATGATACATTTAAATGAATCAATTACCCGTCAGCTGATTGTCGCGTCTGTTTACGATGTCATCGGAGCTAGATCTTTACGAGCTCCTGTTAATAGTTAACAGCAGTTACAATTGTTTATGACGCCTGCTATAAACTTGACGAACGATTAACACCCGACCGGGAAATTGACGAAATTTAATAAAAGTACGAGTGTATCGACTACATTTGTTTTATAGACTTTTTAGTATTACTTTACTATTATATATATATATATATATTTTTTTTTCGTCATTCTTAATATTCTAAACAATTTTTAATAAAATTGTATATTGTGCTTCAGTCTGTAATATCTCACTACTGGGCATAGGACTCTTTCCCCATGTAGGAGAAGGATCAAAGCTTAATCCACCACGCTGCTCCAATGCTGGTTGGCGGATATATTCCCTACTGATGACTACTGACATTACATGATAACAACCGGGACCGACGGTTTAACGTGCTCTCCGAGGCACGGGAGGACGAGGCTTAGGGAGACCCACAAGGACTGCACAAACACCTGTATGGCCAATACAAATGTTTGTCATGTGCGGGGATCGAACCCGCAACCGTCAACACAACAAGTACAATCCATGGATGTAACCGTTGCGCCAACGCGGCATTTCAATTCAACTTGAATAAAAAAATTCACTGTCAAAATTTTATATTATTAGATACTAATAACATAAATAATGATAGCTCTGAATATATTTTAAGACAAACTTTTACATGTATTTATTTATTATTGATGACGAACCTCTTATCAAATAAATCTACATTAAATCTTCTTATCAGAGAATACTGATATCAATGTAAAAATAATAATATAAAAAAAAATTACTACAAAATATTAATAAATATTAGAACGGAAAGATGGACAGCGGAGTTCAAGTTATAGATGTCCATTGACTTCCTTTCGATAAAGAACCCTAAAAAGTTACTTTAACCAGCTTTTCTGCTTCCTATAAAAGGATAAGAAATAATAATATTTACATTTAACATAACATGCAAATACGTTGCACACACACAAGTACAACGTGCAAGAAAATTACACTATTATAATAAAAATATAAATAGCATAACACATGAAGCATTCAGACATACATGCAACAATAGTTTCATATATATGTGTATATATCTTATTCATATCACTCAAAAGTAAAGTATGTACGTGATTGAGTTAGACATGACCTCTGCGAGTCCTTCCTTTTGGCCATTAATGAAATTTTTGTGACGTAGCAAGTGACGTCACTTGGTTTTGTTGTCAAAATGGGCGGGGCCTGGGGTGACATGCGCCCCCTAGCTCCGCCCCTCGCCCTCGCATCCACCAACGAGTATATAAGGCTTTCACGGGAAAAACGACATCAGTAGACTTTCGATCACGAAGCGAGGCTGTACTGAAAATTCTTCGAAAGTTTACGTCGAGAGATTGAAAGGTAAGTTATGTTCTGTTTTCTGGGTTTGCAGTACAATATTCGACATACCGATCATTTATCCGATGCACAAGAAAAATCTATATTAATATTATATACGGGAAAATTATTAAAAAACCGATACACAAGAAAAATTTCGATATCAATATTATATTCAACGGGAAAATGATAAAACAATACTTGACGTAATATGTCACAAAAAGATCTGATTTTTAAAAATTACTTCTACATCTTATCGATAAAATTTAGACATCAGTTAGTCTCCATAATAATACAATGTTCATTAAAAATACGAACATTTTAATTATAAAATAATTTCTATCATCAACAATCTACGTACTTGAATATTATATTCACAACACGGGGTGACGGCCTGGACAAGGCCTGACGAAGTAACGAAGAGAATATTAAACATTTCATTAAAGCTTAGTCATTCGTTTTTTTTTTTTTTATATAACTAGGTCGGCAAACAAGCGTACGGCTCACCTGATGGTAAGCGGTTACCGTAGCTTATAGACGCCTGCAACACCAGAAGCATCGCAAGCGCGTTGCCGACCCTATCCCCAATCTCCCCAGGAGCTATTCTATAATAATCATCAAAAACAAAATTCTTTTAAACTTGCATACCGTAACAAAACTAGAAATTTAACGTCACTACCGTACCGTAAAAGTCACCCAACATTAAATATAATCCGATTCTACAACTACATACGTACTTTAAACATTATATTTTGCGTTTAATTTCATTGGTATAGATTATACTCCTGGCTCTCACTAAAACCAAAATCGAAATCAAAAACAACTTTATTCAAATAGCATTTTCGAATCGTCGTTTTACAAATTAAAATTTTAAAATGATTTTTATTTTTTTAAGTAAAGCAGCCACCGATTCGGAATATAGATTCCGTAGAGAAGAATCGGTAAGAAATTCCGCAGTTACTTTTTATTTTTTATAACGTATCGCTATCGATTTCCGGTACCGGTTATTCCAAAGCTGATCGAGCTTTGCAAGATTTTCCTCTTATAATTGCAGATACCTTGAGGGTTCTTAGATAAAAATTAATCAATGTCTTAACTCTATATCTCAAGTTTTCTACATATAAAGTCTCAAAGCAATATGGTGTTTAGCTTTTAGGTTAAATGAACAAGAATACAAACAAAGCTTTCAATATTAGTCGTATAATTTTACAGAGAAAGTTATCAAAAGTTTTTTTATTTTGATAATTTTGAAATTACATCATATTTTTCATAAAGTGTAATATATAAAATTAGAAACTGATATTAATTTTATTTAATATTGGCGTTATACTAGTAATTATTTAGTCATAGAATATTTAATTTATTTGTTCTAATCATATAGGTCCATAATTTTACGTTCTATCTTTTGCCTCTTTCATTTAACTTCATTACAAAGCCTTCAAAATACTATTTTGATGTTTTTAGCGAATAAGATTTATATTTTATTGTTTAAAAAAATTCTTTTTAACTTAAACAGTACAGCTTATCTCATTAGATTTCCCATTTTATTATAAAAGATTACGGGTTAAAATTCTTTTTGACATTGCTGAGTTTTTACCAAAACGTTATATTAGACGCCAAACTGTGTTATTGTAAGGAAATTAGATATTAGTATAATAGTAAAATAATATAGGATTTGCAGTAGTAAATTTGTATTATTTGGCGTTTTAGTTAATTTATGCATTATTTACTTTAAATATAAGCCTTAATAGTTGTCTAAGCAATCAATCTTCTCCAAATTTTCACTATTCGACGTCACATTGGCCAAAATTAGTTATAATTTTTTAGCAATTATGAAAGATGTTAATTAAAATTATGAATGAAATCGAATTAGTTTAAAAATATTACCTTCACTCAGCAGCCTTACGCAGTCCACTACTGGACATAGGCCAAAAATGGCGTGAACTCATGTGTTTTGCCAATAGTCACCAGTCAGGTTGGTGACCGCAGGGCTGGCTTTGTCGCACCGAAGACGCTGCTGCCCGTCTTCGGCCTGTGTATTTCAAAGCCAGCAGTTGGGTGGTTATCCCGCCATCGGTCGGCTTTTTAAGTTCCAAGTAGTGGAACTGTTATCCCTTAGTCACCTCTTACGACACCCACGGGAAGAGAGGGGGTGGCTATATTCTTTGATGCTATTTACATTACCTTAACATTTCATAATAATCCAATATATTTAAATATGCTTCATTATTGTTGAATACCAAAAGTAATTGATAGAAATCACTAAAGCATCTTTCGATAAACAGCGTCGGTGATTTTATACCGATCGGCTGTCAGAGGCTCGCGTTCTAATACGTGGAGTACGTCAGACGATGACGAGTTTTTCTGACATTGAAAGCACTCGACTACTCGAGTCCTTTAGCAATCAATTTAAAAATCATTAAATTTATCAATATCATTGAAGTTCAACTCTTTTACGCACGCTTGAATTGGAGAGGAAGCTGGTAAATGCGTGACGAGAGCGTTACAAAATGTGTGATCGGGCGTGGCGAACGGCGCAAGAGAGAGATGTGCGAGTACACATTTTCTTTCTCTCTTTCTCTTATATCAGACAGTACAGGCCTGTTGTGCAGAAGTTTTACTTCAGTCGTGTGATCTAAAGCACACTTGTTTTTTTATTTTTTATAACTTTAATTCTACAAAGGATAAATTTGTACTAAAATTTTCGTAGTATATCATATGGTAATAATTGTGTTTGCAGGCAAACGAAGAAAATCCGACTTTAATTATATCGACAAGTAATACAACGTAGGTAGACGAAAAAATAGTCAAGTAATAAGCATTATCAAAGATTACTCCAAAAGATGTAATCAGATCTCGATGAAATTTAAATGTGACTACATGGTAAACATCGGCTTTCGATTAAATTAAAAACCATTAATACCCAGTAAAAAGCTATGCGGATTTTCAAGAGTTTCCCTCGATTTCTCTGGGATCCATCATCAGATCCTGGTTTCCTTATCATGATACCAAACTAGAGATATCTCCTTTCAAACAAAAAACGAATTTTCAAAATTGGTTCATAAACGACGGAGCTATCCCCGAATATACATAAAAAATAAATATATAATAATAATACTATATAATATAATATAATAATATACGGTCGAATTGAGTAACCTCCTCCTTTTTTTGAAGTCGTATAAAAATGAAATGTAATAAATACTTAAGAATCGATCAATATTCGTTAAATTAACGACACCTAACTTATACATAAGAACTAAAATATAATTATGGTTACATAAATACACATTTTCATTAATATTTCTTTTAAAACCTTTCTCCACAAGAAAGAATCTCAAACTCAAAAATACTCCGTGTCAATCGAACATTTCTCCGATATCTGAACCGCTCAGACTCAGCGATCTTAAATTAGCGAAGTTTAAGCTTAACGTCAAGTAACAGCGCGAAACTAAATCATTTTGATCGTTGCGTTTTGTGAGAGAAATAAAATGACTTACTAAAATTATATTTGATTGAAAAAAAAGTAATTATTCTGACGTGTGTGTTATAGTGAAGCTATCACCGACATATTCTGTAGAAAAAAAATCAGTAAATCTGTTATCTTTAGAAGTACCATAGGATACTTTTTATTAAACAAATAAATAAACTTAATTATTTATTGCTACCTTTCCTTTTTTTGAGTCATTACCTATTTAAACAAATACGGTTGAACTGTTTGTTACATATTTAATAAAGTAATCTATATGTTCAATACTCATAAGTGAACTGTAATGTTCTTGAGACATAAAGTTCTTTAAACCTAAAAAAAAAATTCAATTCAGGTGAAGTCGCGGGTAAAAGCTAGTGATAAATAAAAGAATACTCACTATTATCAATAGTATATTCCGGGATGTAAATCTTGAATGAAAACTTTAGCTACCGTTTGTTCCGTTTCTCATTTACTGAGTCTTTGTTCCGGCGGTAACAAATAATTCAGATGCGTCAAACTATTAAACGATATTAATAAGGCACGATTAGTTTTTTACAGTAATTAATAACTTTCATAGTATAGTATTGTGGTGTTTTGTTTTTAAATTTTACAGTTATTGAAACAAAATTGTAACTGCAAGTTATAATAAAAATATAGCTGTAGATATATTATGTAATGTTTAAGTAACATATCACGTCACGAATATTGAAACGTCATTCAAACTGCAAGAGAGATTGGAGAAATATTTCTATACTATTAACCATGATAATAATTTAAAAAAAAACATAACCAATACCATAAAATTAAATGAAATTAAGTGACTGAATTAAATGAAGTTTGAACCTCTGTGAAATGTAAAAAGAACCATTTTTATGGCCTTTACATTTTTATATTAATACTAGCTGACCCCGCAAACCTTTTTTTGCCATATATATTTTTACCCCCCTTAAACCCCTTATAAAATAGGAATATGAAAAAGAGATGTTGGTCGATTCTTAGACCTAACCGATATGCACACAAAATTTCATAAAAATCGGTCCAGCCGTTTCGGAAGAGTATTGTAACTAACATTGTGACACGAGAATTTTATATGTAAGATTTTTGTATGTATACTTTTGGAGAAAAGGGGACATATTTAAATAAAATTATAATATATTTGTCATTATTGTTCGCAATTTTCGTTTTTTTTTTTTTTTTTTCTCGCTCTCCAAGCATAAAACTACTAAAAGTAATAAATTGACACAGCAAAGCAGTGCTTTACGATATCATTTCAGCAATACGTGAGTGGAAACAATAAGCGTTAAAGTGTTCGACGGAACTGCACATTTCATTTTAGAAGAGCGACTATCGAGTTTCTTAACCGCTTGTCTCAGTAGGAGCTGAAATTCAAGCCGATAGTGCTTTAAGTTAAAACTATATCTATATAAATAAAAATGAATGCTGCTAAGCACATAACTCGAGAACGGCTCGACCAATTCGCATAATTAAAAAGAAAATTAAAATTAAAAAAATAATAATTTTGACGATTAATTTTTGACAGAATGAAGTCTGTCCAGGCTGCTAGTCTATACAAATAAATACAATTGGAGTGTCTGTTTGTAATATTAAAATAATCGCTTTTTACTAAACGCATATGGATGTATACACGATAAATATACCAAAATAACATTTTTTACAATTTTTGTCTGTCTGTTTGTTCCGGCTAATCTCTGAAACACCTTGACCGATTTTGACGGGACTTTCACTGGCAGATAGCTGATGTTGAAATTTATTTATTTTGTAACACTGCGAACTAAACAATAACTTTTTTGTTAAATTCCACGCGGACGAAGCCGCGAGCACTGCTAGTACATAATATATTTACATATGCAATATATCTATGTGTGCTGCCAGTTCACTTAAACTCAGACACGAAGTTTTTTTTTACGAAGTATAACTTCTGTAGAATCGTTCTGATTCGAAACTTGGTGAAATGCAAATGTGTCACAATAAACAAACAAACACGTAAAGTGTAGGAGAGAGCGAGATAGAATATATTACAAGTATTTTATATTCATATTATATTAAAGTTCTTCTTAGCTTCAGCCTATAATATCCCACGGCTGGGCATAGGCTTGTTTCCCCATGTAGGAGAAGAATCAGAGCTTAATCCAATACGCTGCTCCAATGCGGATTGGCGGATATATTCCCGCGTATAAGTCGCGGGCACAGTTAGTATAAAATAAATTAAGAAATTGTTAGTTCACTATTCGAACATGTTTAACAAAATTCACTTGATTTAAATATGTTTAGAGTTTCTATATTATTTCAATTAAGGCTACAAAACGAAATGTGCAATAATTTTACGAATCAAACTAAATTCTTAGTTTGATTACTAAAATTAATGTTATAATAAAGTGAATACAATTTCAGCATGTGTCGCCGTTTTATTTCATTAAAGTTGAAAATTGTCGAGCTAACTCCACATAAAATCCAGACGGTCGGTACGCGTAGCGACCCGCTACGAGAGGCCTACGTTGCTACGTCACCCTCTACACGGAGTATTGTAGAGCCAGCCGCCAATTATATAAATTACTTTCAGAATTTTATTCTATTATATCAATAATAATTACATATACAAAATTGTTAATATAATTTTATAGATATTGTTTAAATAAAAAAAAAATGATTGAATTTTTACAAATTATCAATATTAAACAACAAAGCAATATGTAAATGACAATTACTATTTTTTAAATACAATTACAATTATTTTTTTAATTTACAATTATTTATAATCGTATTTACAAATAGTAATTATCAATTACATAATTTTTAGAATTATAAATGAACCCTAAGGGTTGCATCAAAAAAAATTCAAACATTAAAATCAGCAACAATTTTTAAAGCAAAACTAAAAAAAAAAAACCTTAAAAGTCCCTAAAATAATTACCATAAACGTACAGCCCTGCATATGAAAAGGCAACATGAGCTCCACAAAATAGACTACGAAAAAAGCCCAAATTATAGTATTTGCTCAAATTTTTTAAAACAAAGTTTTAAGCACTTAAACAAGAAAACAAATTATTCATTTCGTTTGAGCAAGTTAACGAAAACTCGACTCAAAATTGCGCCTGTAACAAATAGCTGCAATTAAAACGACTGGCCTTAATCGTTTCATAACTAAATATGAACCTTATGTCAAGGGGATAAGACTCGAAATATGTTAAGCGTCAACTAGAAGTTTCAATCTACAGAGAACATTTATTAAATGAGTGAAATCATTCAACAGGCGTTCCAGTGTTCATTGTATTATTGAGTGATTTTAATATGAAATAAATTCACAGTATTTGCAAACTGTTTGTTAAATATTACTCTGTGATAATCGAAATATGGAGAAAACTTTTTAAGTATCTTCTGTATATATATATATATATCGTCTAGTTAACCGTATTGAAATAAAATAATCCTTACCTATCCTAGGACGACCCGTTGGCGCAACGGTTAACGCATTGGCTGTGGCGCCCGCGGTCACGGGTTCAGTTCCCGCTCACGGCAAACATTTATATCGACCAAATACATGTTGGTCTGGGCTGGTCTTGGTCTGTTTGTGTGTGTGTGTTTCCGGACCCCCAGCACAGGAGAAAATCCTACTGAGGGCCGTTGATTATGAAGCGTTTATTATTATTATTATTATTATTATTATTATTATCCAACTTCATTTACAATTTCCAATTAATACAACGGAGGTAGACGAAAAAACAGTCAATTAAATACGCATAATAAGAGATTACTTAAACAGTACTAGTCATATCTTGATCAAAATAAAACAAGACTACAAGACAAGCACAAGCTTTCGATCAAAAAAAAAAAAAAAAGAAACATCAAAATCGGTACACCCGTACAAAAGAATACAGTTAAATTGAGAAGTCAGTTGAAAATATATATCAACAAATTGGGATATATTTGAATGGAAAATATGGCGTAAGGACGTCGAGTGAAGTTTTAAAGAGAACATTTTATTATTTTTATAAACAAATCCTTTCCAATCCAAATGAAACGAATTCAACTCTTTATAGCGTTTTGTCCAAGGAGTTAACGTAGCGAACGACCGCGCAATAATAGCTCTCACCAGGCTACGGTTATTTACAAGGGAATGCACTAGGTCGACTGATGAAACTTAGAAAATAGACCCCAACTTAATAACTACAACGATAAATGAAAAATACTTTACTTAGCTAAACTCATGTCGCATTTCAACTCAACAACAGTTAATTAGTTAGTACAGTTAAACCGGTTTTACTGGTTGCTGATAAAATTTATCTTGTACATAAGAAAAAATTATAAATATATTGGTTTTTTTGGTTCGTCATAATGTAATCATCAAAACTTTATGTTGTACCTTTCATACTCGTAAGTTGAGTGTCGACCAGTAACATCAACGCAAGTACCATCAAACTTGTGTCAGACTAGAGTTCATGTATGGTAAAGACTAGACCTCGATAATTTTGAAGATGTTTTAATTCGAGTGAGGATCTTGCACTTTGATCTCAGTCAAAAGGCCGGCAGCCTACGAGCCAAGATTTCTCAGTAAGTAGAATACTTTAGCCAAAAGTCTAAAGTATGCTACTAAGTAATATTACTAATCTGAAGTACCTACTGCTCCCCTTTATTATTTACCTTTCTCTTCTATGTAACACACTTGCTCAATGAAAAAGACACCCAACGTAAATTTGGCACGTTCAACCAGTTGGCAACGGCCTTGCCTTTTGCTACGGGGTTAGATTCCATTTCCAACAACTGTATATATTAATTTATTTAAATGCATTAGGCTCTCTACCTAAGGGATAGATGACCGTGTTTGTATGCTAAGCATATTTTATTGCTTTCCTAGATCGTAGGATGTTTTTTATTAATACCTACCAATTCTTTATTACCAATCTCTTTCTTTATCAACCACATATCATCATCATCATTACAGCCTATACAGTCCACTGCTGGACAAAAACCTCCACAAGTTTACTCCAAAAATAATGTGAACTCATGTGTTTTGCCATTAGTCACCACGCTGGGCAGGCCACCCCCTCTCTTCCCGTGGGTGTCGTAAGAGGCGACTAAGGGATAACACAGTTCCGCTACCACCTTGGAACTTAAAAAGCCGACCGGTGGCGGGATAACCGTCCAACTGCTGGCTTTGAAATACACATGCCGAAGACGGGCAGCAGCGTCTTTGGTGCGACGTGGCCAGCCCTGCGGTCACCAACAACCACATATAAATAAATATTATTCAGACACATTTCTTTTTTTAAATTAATGACAGTTGGCGTATTTCTTTTTCAACTTCCAAGAAATGTTTTGTTCCAAGATCGCTCGTCCCACACGCGACGGAGGATAAGATCTCTTTCAATAAACGATCGAATAAGCGGCGTCCGTCAAAAGGCCTTTGAGACGTCGCTCGCCTTCCAATATATCGCATATTGTCCGGTACTTAGCCTGCAAACATACTCTGATGAAAATTTTCAATGAAATATTAATAATCCCTTAATCTTTTCAAGATATTTTTACTGAATTCAGGGAAAGGATGTTTGGACCTTCTCATTGTTTGTCCTCCTTTACGATTTATTACGATTTTCCTTTAAGTTAAATAAAAAAGAGGAAATTCAAACTTTCATAATATGAGCGGTTGGAAAAAATTATTAATTATTATAAAAGATTTTTAAGAATATAATTATTTATTTTTATTTGGGAAACAAACAGGACAATATAACACAAAGTAAAGAAGAACAACAACAAGATAGTGCATAAACCAGTCAAGTTTCCACTAACAACTAACACATATAAGCAGAGCGCAAATATTAAAATAAAAATGTTTATAATTAGAAATAAAATATCTTAAACAAGAAACACAATACAAATACAAAATTAAAATTAAATTAAAATCAAAATAAAATTAAAATTAAAATTAAAATCAAATTAAAATTTAAATAAAATAAATTAAATTAAAATTAAAACACAAAATTGTGTAACTTAACAATTGAAAAATGTAATAATAATAATAATAATGTTGCTCAATGGCGAAATGAAATCGTTAAATACAAATGCAATAAAATTAATGTAAGAAAGGTGTATACTGTAGCGTGTATTTCAAAATACATGAGGATGAGAACCAGAAGCTTATAAACGTCAAACCAGTCGTGGCTATCATCCATGATGGTTGCTATCAGCTGTCTATGATAACAATCAGGATCGACGGCTTAACATACTCTGCATCACACGGGAGAGATCTACAAAAAAAGTACTCAGAACCAGAAATAAATACTTTTACTAAGATAAACATCTGCCCTGAACGGGAATAGAGTCAGCACTCGCCAGTGTTAGCGGCTGCTTGCACTATTATACCAGAACGATCATCAATACGACAGGCTATTAACTAACTTTTATTATATAGTTATTCATTATATTTATTCAATGATATAATCTCTATGTGTGGTTACGGCAGGACGGATATAGCCACCCCCTCTCTTCCCGTGGGTGTCGTAAGGGGCGACTAAGGGATAAAAAAGTTCCACTACCACTTTGGAACTTAAAAAGCCGACCGATGGCGTGATAACCATCCAACTGCTGGCTTTGAAATACACAGGCCGAAGACGGACAAGCAGCGTCTTCGGTGCGACAAAGCCAGCCCTGGGGTCACTAACCCGCCTGCCCAGCGTGGTGACTATGAGCAAAACACATGATTACGCGCCATAATGTCGGGCGCGAACGGAAACTTTTCATAAAATACAACCAACAATTCCTTTTCCGTTTCGTTCTTAAAATTAAACGTTGTACATTTCTCGAGGACGTAATTAGGAAATATTACTCATTACCATTTAACAAACGTAATATCTAGGCAAGCGGCTCTTAGCTAATGTTTTAATCCATCGCTCGCTGCACAAAGAGCTATTTAATGTTTTATTTATTCAGAGCACAATGTTGCCTGTAAAAATATTAAGTCGCAATCATATTGTATTTAAATAATTAGGATATCATATTTTAAGTGTTATTGTTAACTATAATGTAATATATGGCGCTTTACCAGTTTCTTATTACAGGCTGAACCGTATAAGTATAGTAATCATGTAATGTCCAACCGAATTCACTAAACGTGAATTATTTATTTTTAACGTTTATAACATATCGGTCTTCGTGAAATTAATGCGGGATAAGATATTGGCAGACAGGATGATGGATGATCATATTTGTCTCTTGACCACGTAACGCCTGAATATATCAATCCCGTCCTAAGAATAGAAAATATTTTTTAGAAAAATTGCAAAATTAATCCTTTTGAGCAATTTTTTCTTTAAATTCGTTTTGATTGTATTGTATATACGCTTCAGTCTGTAATATCCCACTGCTGGGAATGGGCTTCTTTCCCCATGTAGGAGAAGGATCAGAGCTTAATCCATCACGATGCTCCAATGCGGGTTGGATACTATGAGTAATGATGAAAAATAAAAACTCTTTTCATGAAATTCAAAACGTTAATAATATTTAAAAAAAAAAATAAAAAAACAAGCGTCAGTAAATAAAACATCTTTATTAAAAACAACCTCGCAAACAACATTGAAACTGAAATAAAGGAAAACCTATTCGAAAACAGTCTCGTATTGCGACCTTTACAGCCATTACAGTAAAAACCTTACCAATCAAAGCGAATAAAAATAAACAATTAGTGAAAAAAACTTGTACAGAACGAAAGCACGTCCTCAGAACCAATTAACAATAAAAACAAACGGATGTAAGGCGGGTACACAATGGCTATTTCCATACAAATCGTTCGCACAGATGGTTCTGCGGCTCGAAATATTAAAAGGAATTTTAATTTCGTCCGACGGGACTTGTTCGGAGACTGTGGGCTGCCGATTGTTTTCAAATGTTCGAATTGCCTTTTGATTCATATTTTAGCATAAACGCAAGATTACATTAAATATGAAAATGTTCCGTAAGAATATTTATGGGATTGTATTTACTTGAAACAATCTGTGAAAACCCACTGCTGGGAACAAGCCCCGGATAGTAGAATAAAAGATTACTAGAGTGAACTACTTCTCTATTTATTTCCACGGTAAATTGACGAATGTTTTCCCTATCAAGAGTAAGATTGTTATCCGGTGGTGCTTATGACAATAGTCAGAAATAATCAACGCGATAGATATAAACGTAGACAATCATTGGAAATTCTTTCCCCATGTAGGAGAAGGATCAGAGCTTAATCCACCACGCTGCTCCAATGCGGGTTGGCGGATATATTCCCTACTATGAGTAACGATCGCTATCAGGTGTACATGATAACAACCGAAACCGACGGCTTAACGTGCTCTCCGACGGTGGGGAGACCCACAAGGACTGCACAAACACCCAGACCACGGCAAACACCTGTATGGCAAATATAAATGTCTGTCATGTGCGGGATCGAACCCGCAACCGCCAGCTCAACAGGCACAAACCAATGATGTGACAGTTGCGCCAACGCGACGTCTATAAAGTAAGCGAAAACTTAATTGTGAAGAATTGAGAACTAATTTTTAATACCGGTCAGGGTAGATACGTCCTACACCTACAAGACAGTCATATAGAAAAAATCTCATATTTTTTTACATAAATCGTGTTGGTATTTTATATCTAACTTTTTTGCAATTAGAGTATCACAAATAGAAAAATAATTAATGAAAACTAATTAGAAGTTAAGTGTATTAGTCGAGTTTTTTGAAGTCTTTCGAAGTCGTCGTTCCGAACCGCCGCGTTCCAAAGCCACTTCTGAGATCGACTTAGACCAACAGAACGTTTATTACTACCGATATTTAGATTAAAAACAAAAATACCCTTTAAAAATTGTTTATTAATTAAATTTTTTCGGAACTATTTCACAACATATTGGTATTTATAATTAAAATGTAACAGATACTATCACTAATCACGAGACTCCCTAACTCTCAGACTCAAGACATTCGAAGTCAATGTCGAAATATCGAGCTCCGCAAAGCGAAAATAAATGAACATGGTAAAATATCCCGTTTTCGAATAATTTTCGTAATCGAAGTAACCATGTTAATCTAAAATCTTATATAAAATGTAACAGTTCCAACTCTGTACACTAAAAGGTGAAGCTCTAAATTTATTTCTCGCACTAATAAATCACAACTACCACCTATATTTTTTATGGCGTTGAAATTCCATACAGCGATAAAGTGACTAACTTAGGCATTACATTAGATCAAAGTCTCTCTTGGTGTCCACAGATGTGTGAATTAATTGGTGTTGCAGGCAACTACGTTAGCCACTTACCATCAGTCGAAGTAAATGACCATTTGCAATCACAACAGTATAAAAATATAATGATAAAGCCTTTTATTTCCGAGAACCAAAAAAATAATAACATAATACATGTTTTTATAAATCGTCCCTTATCTCGGTGTGCCTCTTGGCATAAACCTCCTCCAGTGATTTCCATTCAGCTCTGTTCTGCGCAACTCTGGTCCACAGATAGCCAGCTGTCATTCTTATATCGCTGATATATAAGATATACTGTTTTTTAAACAGTCAGGTTTCATTATTATGTAAATAATTCTAATATTTAATTACATCCTCTTTTGACATAAACGTGATATATAATTTAGTACCCACACCTATACCTCTGACAATATCGAGTGACTGAGGTCCGCAATAAATAACGGACGCCGCACACTCGAACTCCCGGGAGACGTGCCGCATTACCGCGTCGGAATATCAAAACAAAATTATATATAATTTTAACGTTAAATTCTTTTACATAGTCCTGGCGCGGTTCTTATTGATTATCAAATTACCTACGTGACATACACAATGAATGCTATGTGTTACTTTCAAGTAATTTAAAGAAATGTGTATATAAAAATCTTAAAAAGGTATTATAATGAAAGAACTTAAAAAACATAATAAACCGAAAAAGTAGTTTCTTAATAAGGTATTTAATAAGTATTTCTTTTATAATGTGTATTTCTGTAATGTATCCAATGAGGTCGGTGTCCAAATTAATAAAATAAATAAATGAAAGCAGCAAGAAAAACAAAAAGAAAGCAGAATACAAAAATTTGAAAGACGATTTTATACTCTGTGTTCCATTTTAAAAAAGAAAAATGGCGGATCATTTAAGCAATTGATTGTTAAAGCAATTCGTCTTGCATTTAAAAATTTCGGAAGCGTAGTTGTATGTTTCTCTAGCTGTCGAATTGGTACTTAAGAGTGCCTACTATATAGTACACATAAAAAGAAGTTATATTGACCAGTGCAAGCGCCATCTTTAATCGTTAATTATAACGTCATAAATGACGTCATTATTTTAATGACGATTTATATCATTGTCCAATTCTAAATTTGTATGTTTTGTTTTGAAACAGAAATAGTATAATTTTACACCCGTAGACTGATAGGTTAAAAAATTATACTTTCACTTTCACGTTTATGGAAAAAAATAGCCTATATAGCCTTCATCGGTAAATGGGCTAATCAATACAAAAAAAATCAATTCGATCCTGTGATTTCTGAGATTAACAAACAAACAAACTTTACAGCTTTATAACATTTGTATAGATTATTGCGAAATGTTTTATTTATCGGTAACCAGCTACTGTTCATAGATTTAGTCACATGTTCTACAGAAAGGCTAGGTTCGCTGTACCTATCATCTTTCATTTATTTATTTAACTTCAGGATTTTTAAAATGAAACTTGAATTTATTTAATAGCAAGTAAAAAATTATCGTTGGAATATTCTCGAAGTATAAGAAATAAAAACAAAACAGCTTATTAAATAAAATATTACTTTAAATATTGTACGAAAGAAGTCCTCTAAAAACAACTTTGACTGACATCCAGTGGTTACAAAGTGCCCTTCAGTTGAACAAATCCTTATTCATTAATCAAGACCAATTTGAGTGTCAGGTGACTTCACTTCAATTTTTATTATTTGTAAATTAATTAAAATTCATAAGAATATAGACTTGACATTGACTTTCATTAGTTGACTTTCAGATATTTGATATTTGTGAAAAAATATTTCAATTGTTACTTAATATTGAGTTAAATAATACTGGTTGGTAAAACTTTCATATCTGGAAACTAGGAATGTTTAGTTTTGTGATAATGATCTTTGATCTCTCAGAATTATTAGCTTTTTATGTGAATTATTCAATAAAATATTACGAAATGGTTAAAAACATTTTAAATATGTAAACAAAATTAATGTTTTTAGTACACTGTCATAATATGTTAAATATTTAACGTTTTAAATCAAAAACAATTGAAAAACATATACATATACATTAAATGGCCGTAAAATAAACAGCCACCTTAACGTTTCATAGCCTATACGTGTTTTTAATGTTATCATCACATCAGTCTTTCGCAGTCCACTACTGGACATAGGCTGGAAAATGGCGTGAACTTGCGTGTATTATTATAAAAAAATACGTCAAAAGAAACTAAAGCTATATGACTAAATTACGTACCTCGTTTTATAATATTACAATTAATAGAAGAAACTAATTTATATTAGAACAACACACAGACTCATAAAATTTCAATGTACCATTAGAATGCATTTAAAATTGATTCACGGCCGCTTTGTAGAAACGAATCACTTAGCTTAAGAATCAAACACAAAAAATAAATTCAAACCTCACATATAAAGACCGAACGCTCTCAGACCGTCCTCCGTCCTCTATAGATTTTCTATGAAATCCCGGGAGATAACCCCGGCACTAACGCACGGTCGTAAAGTGGCGATTCCCCGATAAGTGATACACGCACATAAACGCCCCATAAACCCCTTGACACCCCATACGATCGTAAATACGGTATTAATACGACTTAAAATATAAACTGTGGTACTACGGTTCCTTCCGTTTCTGTTTCTATCTACTGAAAGTAACGATAGCTGTAATGTATTAACCATTTGAAAATTTCTCACTATTATATTGCGTTCTAAATAATGTGCATATTACATTGATGGCTACTGTACGTGTTTTTATTTGCTTGAGGTGATAAAAACGGCAATGTATAAGTAACAAAAAAATTGTTTCAACAAAATGAAATGTTATTGGTAATTTATAGCAGGGATCTATTCCGTTTAGGTTTATGCCTGTCTTTATTGTTTGTTTAATAAAAACATTAAATAGCACAGTCGAAACCTTTTTTCTCAGAACAGGTTTTCTATTTTATTGAGGTCTTAGTTTCTTTTCCATACGTGATTTTGGCGCAAAGATATTTTATTTAATACTCTTCAAAGCGTGTGTTAAATCCCTTTGAATCCGATTACGGAGAAATTTATCGGGATATAAAAATAGATATGTGTACTAAATGTATTTGGACTATTCGGTGAGAACATTTGTATGCGGTAACAATTGTCTAACAGAAATTATCTGATAAGTAGGGAAGATTAGGTGTTATGTTGCAGAAGTCTGGTTTTTTATATATAACTAGGTCGTAAAACAAGCGTACGGCTCACCTGATGTTAAGCTATTACCGTAGCTTCTAGACGTTTTTAACACCAGAAGCATCGCAAGCGCGTTGCTGACCCTACCCCCAGCTCTGGTCACCTTACTCAGCACATGAACAGCAGTCTTATGATGTTTCAACATTTGTGGATAACGCTGTTTGACGGATAACGGTATTCAACGGATAAAAGTTTTCGAAGTAAAACTTCTTTACGTACGGTTGACTTGGGAAGTAAGCTGGTGAATTCGTGACGGGAGCGTTACGAAAAGTGTGATCGGGCGAGGCGAACGGCGACAGAGGTGCGAGCACAAATTTTCTTTCTCTATATCTCATAGCCAGTTACGTTTCGTATATTTAAGGCATATTGCAGGTCTATTGCTAAAGACTTTTTACTACAGTTTACTACAGCCATGGATTGTACCTGTTGCGTTGGCGGTTGCGGGTTCGATCCCCGCACATGACAAACATTTGTATTGGCCATACAGGTGTTTGCCGTGGTCTGAGTATTTGTGCAGTCCTTGTGGGTCTCCCCACCGTCCCTCGGAGAGCAAGTTAAGCCGTCGGTCCCGGTTGTTATCATGTAATCCATATAATCTAATAGCGATCGTTACTCATAGTAGGAAATATATCCGCCAACCCGCATTGGAGCAGCCTGATGGCTTAAGCTCTGATCCTTCTCCTACATGGGGAAAGAGGAAAGAGGCCTAGGCCCAGTAGTGGGATATTACAGGCTGAAGCGTGTGATATAAAGCACACTCTTTTTTTTAAATATATACTATTATTTTTTATTATCGAATTCCACAATAAGTATGTGACATTTCTATTTGCGAACATGAATCTAAAATTTGTAGTTTACTAATTGAGGATAAGCAGGTTCAAATAGCCTATTCCACATCCTGGCTTTAAAATCTATTCGTAACTTATGTGTGGGATAAACTTTATACATAACGATCTTTAGTAATTTTTTTCCTAAGAATAAAAAGATCGATCTCTTATCTCGGACCCCGTAAATAACAAATTATTGCCGCCCTTATTATTCCATTGTACTGTAAAAAGATACTCCATATCTCTGATACACGACGACATCGATAACAAAAGCCATAATATACAGTAAACAACCGTTTCAAAAGAAAACTACATTAAAAAAATGGCGGCTAGCCGTTGCTGATAAATTGTTATTAGAATCTTTACCGTTGCTGTACAAAATTGTTATTAGAATCTTCACACACTGAACGACGTTTATTTTTACAGCGTCCAGTCACTTCATAGTTACTACTGTTAAACCGTTCTTGATACAATCCAATCAAGGAATGAATACCCGTAGCTACAAGCGGGTCTTTGTATTAGTTGAGTCAAATCAGCAACTCATCATCAAGATCAGTTCTTACAAAAATGTACATCAAATAAATGTTTTTAAGCCCGCTTAAGTATTTTAGATAACATACTTTGGTATAGTACATTGAGGTAGGGCTCAGAAGGTAATATCCTGCTCCTATCCTGCAAAAGCTGGAACAACCTGCTTTTGGAACCTCTACCTTACAGAAGATCACAGCAAAATAATACTGTTTTCAAGCAGTATTGTGTTTCTGTTGGTGAGTAAGGTGACCAGAGCTCCTGGGGGGATTGGGGATTGGGTCGGTAACGCGCTTGCGACGCTTTTAGTATTGAGGGCATCTACAAGTTGTACAAAAAGTGTATGTGCAATTCACACACGGCAGACGTGAAACTTCTGTTCAACTGTTGACTTTTGTAAAAGTCGTAGGAAGGCCGTAGCGATTTGTTCTATTGACGACGATCACGATCCCAAGAAAAAGATTGTACGCGCCGTGCAAAACGCGTCACTTACTCGTTGAGCAGTATTGTACTCTATCTCATTCTCCCCTGTACATTTATGTGTTTGTTTCTTTATCGTGATACATTTTCGTTTCATCGAGTATCAAATCACGACGATACTAAGGAAGTTTCAATCCATAAATGTTAGTTACGCTTCAGCCTGTAATATCCCACTACTGGGCATAGGCCTCTTTCCCCATGTAGGAGAAGGATCAGAGCTTAATCCACCACGCTGCTCCAATGCGGGTTGGCGGATATATTCCCTACTATGAGTAACGATCGCTATCAGGTGTACATGATAACAACAGGACCGACGGCTTAACGTGCTCTCCGAGGCACGGTGGGGAAACCCACAAATACTGCGCAAACACCCAGACCACGGCAAACACCTGTATGGCCAATACAAATGTTTGTCATATGCGGGGATCGAACCCGCAACCGTCAACGCAACAGGTGTAATCCATGGCTGTAACCGTTGCGCCAACGCGGTGTCAAATGTTAGTTGCCACAAAGTAATACGTAACTAAGCGAACGGAGGGAAGATGTGCTAGTGATTGCCGTGGACTATTAATCTGCAAAAATGATAAAAAAAAATGAAAAAAAAAAATGTCCTACGCATACATATTTTATAAGTTGATAAGAACCATTCAGTAATAGCGGTGAAAGTAATTTTCCTAAGAAGCTTACCTTCGAGTGGAATAATACATTCTAATTAACTTGAAGAAAAATACGATAATACGAAAACTGTTTTGTACTTACAATATGATTTTCTTGGAAAAATAATAAAATTGATGGTATATTTTTTATACAACAAGGTCGGCAAACAAGCGTACGGCTAACCTGATGGTAAGCGATTACCGTAGCCTGCAACACCAGAAGCATCGCAAGCGCGTTGCTGACCAAATCCCCAGGAGCTATTAAGTCTAATATTGTCTTTATTACTGTTTATTTACTAATTTATAGTAGCGTGTATAAGTTATTTGGAATCCTGTCTTAAAACGATTACTTATTAGCCTCAAAAAATTGAACAATTAGATATTAATTTTATAAGTACCATTTCTATTTTATTTAGGAACATAATCAATCGAGTTTTCATACAATGAATTAGTAGTGTTCAATTCCTAACTGTTTTCCTTCAAATGAAGGGTTCCGTAGGTGTTATAGATTACGTTCCACATGGAAAAAATATTCCTAGGACTTTTTTATTTTTGTTTTCATAGCATATTTTTCATTGCAAATAATTACAGCCGTGTGAGTCTATCAAAGTAGCGTCTGTTTAAACGAAGTATAATTTACGTGACGTCAAATATTGCAAGTGCAAACGTCACACTAGGTAGGGGGCAGTCTCATAAATGTGACCATATATGACAAGGACGGGCGAGATTCAAAAAATCATGAAATTCGTGTCACGTAATTTACTGTTGACTCCTTAGACATAACTCAAAAACGGTTAGATCTAGATTAAACTTAAATGAGACCGTGTGACAAGCACCAGCTTCCGATTCAAAACGAATCATCAAAACCGATTCCACCAGTAAAAAGTTATTAGGTAACACACATACATAAAAAATACAGTCGAATCGAGAACCTGATTCTTTGATTGAAGTCGCTTAATACTAAATTTTCCGTTAACTTTTATTTTAGGCATGTTAAGTGTCAACAAAAATCAAATACATAGATATGGAAAATGGAAATGAATGGGCCGTTCGGAAACAAGGCAGAAATTTTATAATTTTAGCTCGAGGGACCGTCATCCGCCCGGTAGACACGCCAATTTGAATTAATGCTTCTAAATATTTCGCATTGCACAATTATAACTTCATATTGAATTAAGAATTGTATTTTTTTGTAATAAAAAAAATAATAAAAACTTTTTGGTTCTAAGCAAGTTTTCTGTATTATTTTTTAATCGCTTCAGCCTGTAATATCCCACTGCTGAGCATATGTCTCTTTCCCTATGTAGGAGAAGGATCGCAGCTTAATCTACCACGCTTCTCCAATGCGGGTTGGCGGATATATTTCCTACTATTTTTTATAAATCTATGAATATGTATGTTAATATTGCAAATTCCACATCATTATAAATCTGATATCGAATTGTTTAATTAAATATTAAAATCTTGTTTCATTTCTTCTAATAGTTATTCATACATTCTAATTTGATGGGGTTGGTGGCTTTCAGTAGTGCCAAATGAGCACAGATGATTTCGTCAATGTCACCTAGAAACATACTAATATTATCAATAGTTAGTACCCTGCGCGCGTTGCTACGATTTTTTTTGTCGTACCAACTCAGAAAACTTTGTGGGCTCATGCACAACACTTTGCTGAAGATCGTGACATGAATAAATGCATAGTTTACGATTCTATAAAGGACATACAGACAAACATACATTTATATATATATATATATATATATATATATATATATATATATATATATAGATAAATGTGTACACGGTCGTGTGTTAGGTAACAACTGACTGATACATTTTTAAATACATTTACATTTGTACACGATACACGTGTAAGTATTACACTCGAACTGGTGGGAATCTAAATCAAAAACTCTTGAACGAAAATAGGTTCACTGTAAACTGCGCTAACGGACTAGTAAATTTTGTTCACGTTACACTTCTTTTACCTACAATGCGCGCGCACGCCGTCACAAAAAACCGACACCCGTTAGCTAGTCAACGAAGAAGAAATTAGCAAAGTGAAGTGATTGAATGATCATAACTTGGGTATCTTCAAATCAAGAGTGAATAGACATCTTTTAGGAAAACGCGCACCATCTTAGGCTGCATCTTCACTTACCATCAGGTGAGACTGCAGTCAAGCGTTAGTCTAATTATTTTAAAAAAAAGTAGCTAGTGAAGTATAACTTCTTACGTTCACACACACTTTTTTATGTAACTTTCGTAACTATTGTCCGAAAAAAAAAATTATGAATATCAAAAAAAAAGTATGTAAAGTAATGTTACAGAATCGAACTAGTAATGCAAAGCAAGTTAATAAATATGTATACATATTACATGTTTACTTCGACGTTTCAGTCCTTAGAGGTTTTATTCTCTCTCGCTGGGGAATGTTTTTAATAAGATACGCGTGATTACGATTGCGTCACAGTGTATCAATAATAATATTATGTTTATTTATAAATTATTTATTATTTTGACACAAATCTCAAGATTATGCGAGCGCAAAACAACGTCTCTTTACTAGATTAGATATTCGCATATGTATAAGTGTTAAAAACGATTTTAAAACTACCTTCTTCTTCTTAAGGTGCCGTCTCCTTGCGAAGGTTGGCAATCATTAGGGCGATTTCAACTTTTGAGACCGCTGCTCTAAAAAGTGATCTTGTGCTCTTCCCGAACCACTGGCGCAAGTTCTTTAGCCACGATATCCTTCTGCGGTCAGGCCTCCTTCTGCCTGCTACTTCCCCCTGAATGATAAGTTGAAGGAGTTCATATTTTTTGGTGTTGCGCACCAGAAAAAAAAACAAAACTACCAGAAAATAACAAATGTTAGATTTTGATTTTTCATTGATTTTTTTTTTTAGTAAAAATCTTCTAATACTTCCAAGAATATGTGTACAAAATTTCATGATGATAGGATTAGTAGTTTACACGCGAAAGCGTAACATACAAACTGCGTAACATTCACATTTATTATATTAAATCGGGATTTCCGTTTTACAGAGGTTTTATTAAGATACCCTACTTTCTAGTTTTTTTTCCTTTTACTACAGTTTTAAGTGAAATTTGCAATTCGATCAGTTTTCAACGAACATTAACATAATTTTTATATCGTCACGTTTCTTTTTAGATGTGTATCTTAAATTACTTAATGTTGGTTACATTGAGAGCTATATTATATAAGACTCTCTGTTGATACAGTCGTCTGACTTGTATCTTAAACAGAAACGCCTAACGACCGAAAACTGAAAAAGTTTTTAAAAGTGGTTAAGAAGAAACATTGTGATTTTGTCGTGTTAACACTTGCAGGAATAATGGAAGAAATGCTTTCCCGTTATCTAAAAAGCGTTTCTCGTTATCTAGGTTTTTAAAAACAACAAGTCGTAATATAAATTAATAATATATTAGTTATATTTATACTTACAGCAAAATCATTTCAAAAATATATTTTTTTAATTTGCGTAAAACGTATACACCATTGACAAATCATATTATGATCACCTATCAATAAACTAAATTGTTTTCATGTTAAAATTAAATGAAAAAAAAAACTATTTTTATGCACGAAAAAAAATTAAGCGATAGTATTGTTAATAAAGTAAGTTAAAACAATAATACAAATTAATAACGCGAAATTAATTTTGTAACTACAATAAAAACCCAACACTATAAGCTATTAACGTTAGAAAGAAATAAAAGAGTCAAGTGATTTATTTCATTGAAAGCCTGAGCGATACATCATCAGTGGCTTAGTAGTCAAACAGCGGTGCGTGTCGAACTACACAATAGTGGGATCAGAAAATACCACAATAGCGCACTCGATGGCATTTTTCCTTTAGATAATATTTCATTCATATTTGTGACATATGTGTATATTCGCCATTCTCAATGGCTCGTCAAACAAACATCGAATTTACATCCACGAGTAATAATATCAAAAGATTATCATCGTAGTCAATATATAGTATTATTTTAGAGATAAATTATATGACCATGGATATTTTACATTTTATATATTTCTCTTCTCTTATTTACTGTACTGTGTGGCTACGGTACTAAAGAATATAGCCACTCCCTCTCTTCCCGTGGGTGTCGTAAGAGGCGACTAAGGGATAACATAGTTCCACTACCACCTTGGAACTTAAGAAGCCAACCGATGGCGGAATGACCGTCTAACCGCTGGCTATGAAACACACAGGCCGAAGACGGGCAGCAGCGTCTTAGGTGCGACAAAGCCAGCCCTGCGGTCACCAACCCGCCTTGCCAGCGTGGTGACTATGGGCAAAACAAATGAGTTCACGTTGTTTTTGGCGTGGACTTGTAGAGGCCTATGTCCAGCAGTGGACTGTATAGGCTGTAATGATGATATACTTCTCATTTTTATTGTAACTGTGTTTTACTACCTCAACTCAACATTGTCTACTTCTCTTCTCGAACGGGAAAGACTCCGAGAAGAGCAGTGAGAAAATATCGCGCGCGTACATGTGACAAGCTAGCAAATGCGTTTACGATCTCATTGACGACCTCCGTAGCGCGGTGGCTAAACCGCCACCACTATGAGTCTCGTGAGTTCCGAGTCTGGGAATCCCATCTGGGATCCATCTGGGAGTTAATATGTAGATTTTTTATTATTATTAGTATATAACTGAAAAAAAAATTGCGTGTACATACATTTTGGCATTTCATTTTTATTTATATAAAGATATAATATAAATAAATGAAATGAAATAGATTAGTACGTATTATCATAGAGAAATAAATAATCAATACCTAATAATAACATTACTGAAATAATCTCAATTCAATCTCAAAAAACATCAAACAATCAGTCACATTATTAGCATTAAATCGCTACATGGTAACCCATAACAAGACTGCTTACTTTAGATGTTTTTTTTTTTATTTTATTTTTTGAACACCAATTTTTTAGCTCATTTTTTAGATTACTTACCTATTTCTTTTCAAGATATTTTTGAGATATGAGCTATCACTTTCACAGTATACAACAAAGTCGCTTCGCGCTCTCTGTTTGTCCCTATGTATACTTAGATCTTTAAAACTACGCAACGGATTTTGATGCGATTTTACTACATAGGGTGATTCAAGAGGATGGTTTATATGTATAATACATGCATAATATAGTAGAGAAACACTGATAATTTTAGAGGTTTCTAATGTGATGTCGTTAATAAACACATTTTTTTGCGCTTACATTGCAAACGCTCGCGCTGGCTGAAGAACCCTACGAGATGGATCAAAATATTGTACTACAGTATTGTAGATCTTAAAAAGATCTACAAAAAAGTCCGCGATGGTATATGTCTATCTCTTAGGGATAACCCACAATAAACCATTTTTTATCCTTTACTTTTTACGAGAAATAATGTCTTATTTACGAAGCAATTTTAAGCAATACAGCATTAATTCTTGTCCCATTAAGTATCTTCAATACACTGTGCATTTAATATAGATCAATATAGCTCTTTACAGCATGTAATTTAAATGAATATTTTCGAAGATATTACAAATTTAAATTGCAAGGACATAACGGTTGCGGCGGTACTACGGCCGGACAGCCGGCTGCGCGTGCCTAAATAAGTAATAATAAAAACAATAGCAAAGATATTCTGTAGTACATTTAGTATCAGCATTGCACCCGTGCGAAGCCGGGGCGGGTCGCTAGTAATGTATAAAATATTACTTACCTACTAATTGGTGATAGTTGAAGTTGATTTATATGATTTGAGGAGTAGGAAAAAACAAAGGAAATAATTGTTGTACAATGTAATCTGTATTAGTATTATTTATCTTTATTGGTCTTATCCTGTCCTGTGTATTATCTGTTTTACTTAGTTTGCAATAAAGATTAATTGTATTGTAGGTATTGTATTTGTCAGATCTGATAGGTAGATTTCGAGATTTCAGTTCCAGCGGAACTACTGATATTATGCTATACTTGTACCAAGTATAGTATAATATTATGAAGATATTCCTGTGCTTCATTTAGTCTCAAAGTGTCAACATTTTCGGAAGTAGTGAGACTACTAACTATACTAAAATAAAGAATAACCTCCCCAAACAATCACACTAACTAAAAGCAAAGGCTTGTGTTATGTTACCATGTACCTAGTGAACTAGGGGTGATCCTAGAATATTCATACATAAATACACACACACCTAGACTCGGAATATACATACTGGTTAAACTTTAGATTATGCTCACAAATCCCCATAAATCGACGGTCCATAATCTAAAGTTTTTAGCCTAAATTTTTTTTGTTGCGCCGTGCGGGATCGAACCTGTGGCTTCACGAGTCCCTCAGCTGGCGACTTAGCCACCGCGCTACGGAGGTTGTCAGATGTATGTAGCTAGTAAATAAATTAAAGCTACATAGGTACGCTGCGGTAGGTACGCATTGCCTACAGGATCCTACAAGGATTACAAATTAGGTACAACTAAAGGGAAAGGGAATTTACCGCAATTGTAAACTATTTTCTATAAATCACGATAAAAACAAAATTTCGATTAAATTGTTTTTTTTTTCGTAGTATTAGGGAAAGCGATGATTTATATAAAACCCTAAATCTCTTGCTCCCAAGTGCCCCAAAGATATCATTTAGGTAAATAGTATAACTAATAAATATAGTTTTTAGAATAATTAACTTCAGGTTACTTTCTAGTTTATTTCCTTGTAGAACGCAATAATAATAAAAAACACAAAATATTTTTCACACTACTTATAAATTTCGCGCTAATACGAACAATCAACCGCTGCAGTGAATAAGAGCATTCATGTTTACGTAAATACGTCTGTCTACCTTTGATGTACCTACTGCCGCGACACGCGACAACGACGCGACTGTTGCCTATTTCTTGTCAAAAAAATATTGTGAACGGTTTAGCAAGGACCACCAATTGTCAGCGTATACCTATATCAGATTCGCATTCGAGGCTATGTTCACAGAATTCATAAAAATTTGCGAGTCTTTTAAACCTATTTAGTTATTGTGTAAAATGTTGCTGGCAGGTTACTAAGAACTTAGTAAACGACTAGAAAAGGTACTTTACTTATTGACAACATTGATATGTAAATAATTGTGTTTGCTCGCAAACGAAAAAAAAACCGACTTCAATTACATCGACGAGTAATACAAAGTAGATCGACGAAAAAATAGTCAAGTAACTACGCGTTATCAAAGATTACTCAAAAAGTAGTTATCAGATCTCGATAAAAGTTATATGTGACCACATGATAAACATCAGCTTTCGATCAAATTAAAAATTATCAAAATCGGTACACCCAGTAAAAAGTTATGCGGATTTTTGAGAGTTTCCCTCGGTTTCTCTGGGGTCCTATCATCAGATCCTGGTTTCCTTACCATGGTACCAAACTAAGGATATCCCCTTTCCAACAAAAAAAGAATTATCAAAATCGGTACATTCAGTAGAAAGTTATGCGGTATAATACAACGTAGGTCGACGAAAAAAGCATCAAGTAAAAACGCATTATTAGATATAACTCGAAAAGTAGTTGTTAGATCTCAAATAAATTTAAATGGGACCAATTGACACACACCACCTTTCGATTAAAAAAAAAATTGTCGAATCGGTAAACCCGGTCAAAAGTTCTGATGTAAAATACATAAAAAAAATACAGTCGAATTGAGAACCTCCTCCTTTTTTGGAAGTCAGTTAAAAACTATAGATCAATGATTGACAAGCATTAATTCCGCCGATAATCTGTCACGCAGTTTGGTGGATTATAAAATTGTACAGTATTTGGTCAAATAAAGAATTTATAATAATAATAATTATTATTATTATTATTGATTGTTTTATAGAGAAACAATATACAAGTCACTTCCCTTCACTGTACTAATAATAGCGATTAGCGAGACAAAGTCAAAATTCAAACGCAACGTATGTTTCACTCAAAATGGGAATTCAACGTAATAATAAGACAGGCAGCAGAACAAGACATTGTTTAATAATAATGTAAAGCCGCGCGCGCGGATGGCGCGGCGCTTGCCTTCCCTCCCACTCCCCGCGCGTAGGTTGAAAGGCACATAGATTCATAACTAAAACGACCGCGTAAAAAAATGTGAATAGACTTTTAGCATAACAGTTATTATAGAAAAACTACTAAATGTATCTTTTCGAAATAAATTTATTTCCACTTTTGAATAACTAAACTATATCGGTATGGGCTTTATTTTACAGTTTTCTTTCTCCGTATACTATTTATTTTCGCCCAAAGTTGGGCTAAAATCAGTGTTGAAATACGAAAGTTTAGAAGCTTGTATTTTTTAAATGTACACTTTTTTTACGGTTTTGAGTACATACATACATAGATAATGACGAGATCAATTGATATTATCATTAATTTTGAATGGTCAACATCGAACATTGTAGTAGTTACTGTTATACGTTTGTATGGAAAGACGAGCGACTTGTTTAACCTTAACTGTAACTTAAATTATGTAAAATCCGAAATTGGCTTTTGTTTGGATGTTCTGTATTGGTTTAAGAAACAAAATATAGCTGTGGATTTTTGTACAAATAAATAAATAAATAAATCAAATTGTACTTTTGTAGGTCTCGGTCTAACTTAAATATACAAGCACTAGCCTTCGATTAAGATAATATTCATCAAAGTAAGTACACCCAGAAAAAAGTTATGAGGCATACATAAAAAATGTAGTCGAATTGAAAACCTTCTCCTTTTTTAAAGTTAGTCAAAAAAAACTGAGCAGTTAAGACGCTTACTGTCGCTAACTTAGATACTTCTAAAAACTTAATTATGAGTTCGCCGTCATTTCTTGCGGTTCCAGCAGCATTAAGTTCTAATGATTTTTGCAGGAGCTATATATCACATGGTTCATAGACTTTCCTGTTTATCGAGTTAGGTTACCTTAAGCTGTAAACATGTATTGAACTGAAACAGCTGTCTAGCTGAATAGTCATCCTGCTGTGCAAAGGTTCCGCTGCTTGACTGTGGATTGCCGAATATTTTTCTAACAGTAATAAGAAATGATGTTTTTATGTGCTTACCGAGACACGGTGACAAAGAAAAGAAACTGGTACAGTAGTGAGTACAAACACCGAGAGAAACGCCACAAATAGAAAGCAAGCCCACAATCGCATGCACGAAGTGGTGCGCGCTTAGGAAACAAATAAATATCTCGTAGGCCTCGATGATAACACGTTAAAAACAAAATTAAAAAATCTCTGTAAAGTAAAAGAGGACCGTGTATAGACTCCGTAATATAGTAATCAAATAAAAATATTATAAATTCGACTCAGGGCACGTAAAATTGAATTTAATATTTACGACATTTCTAGCGCTTCCAGCGCTGCGGACTACTGACAGCTTCAAGGCACAGATTTCGTTCGTGACGTCATTAATACAATTATTATTAAAGACGTTTTAGATGAAAAGGATTTTTTTAGCTTTCCATTAATACAGATTCTAAAACTTTTCTAACAACAGAATGTGTCAGTTTATTTCACTTATTCTGATGAGTTGACTACATTTTTTTTTGTTTTTAGTTTGTAAAAGAAATCAATTCGTGCGTTCTAAATGAATTTTAGTTTAGTAAATTTTGATTTTTTTTAAGAGGAATAGATTTTGTGAAAAGTGAACTAATTATAGAAAAGTTCTGTTATGTAGTATCATATCAGAATTTTTAGGTTTAATTTTTAATCAATGCAATACTTTGTTTATTGACACTTTTTTTTAAATTCAGAGCGAACTTAGCTTAGGGTAGTCTAGACTACATTGCCAATTATTCTTAGTTGATCTAGGTGGGAATTGACTAAATGTTTTTTTTATAACTTGTTCAGAGTACATCTTGGTAGATTTCTAAGAACGTTGCTAATTATGAGTACGTAAAGCATCTCCTAAACGTTGTGGCTGGAGCGCATCGTTTGAGCATTGTTTGTAGAGATTAGCGCCTAATGTGGAGTGTAGGTTATAATTTATAGTTAATGGATTGGATCCAGACGTTCAGGAAATATGCATTTGCAATATCTCTTTTTTAATAAGGTTTTTTCGGTTCGGTAACGAGAAATTGAACAAGAGCAATATGAAAGCAGAAAACTTTTTAACCGACTTCCAAAAAAGGAGGAGGTTCTCAATTCGACTGTATTTTTTTTTGTCTTTCAATGTTACTTTGTTTATTTAGTTTGATTAGGAGATGATTAATAATAATAATTAACGTAAACAAAATTATAACACATATGACCAACAATAGACAGTTAATTATATTTATAATGTTTGCATAAATAAAAATGATTCACCGAAATTTGTGTAATGTTTAACTTCCAGACGGTTGAACGACTTCTTTTTTTTTGTTATTAAAAAAATATGTCATTATTTATGATAAAAATATGACGGTAAATGTTCGTCGGTTTTCTCATTGAAAATATTATTATCAATATTTTATGACCTAGCCTCCATAGTTTAGACAGAGTTAAATAAGATATATGTAAATAAATAACATCACTTTATAATGATGTTTATTGGCGTTAAAAGGAAATTATTCTAAGTAATACTTGTACTAAAAATTTTGTCTAAAATTTTATTTTTTATTTTTTTATTGTTAATACGTTAAACGTCTCTACGTATTTATTTTCAAAGATTATCTTTTTCTATATTTATTTAAATGTGTATAAGAGTTAAATAATAGTTTCAAAAATAATTAAAAATATATTGACAATATAAAATGTAGATTCTGATATTGACGCTTTTTAAATGTGACTGATTACTTGTTTATTATATAATTTTTAATATTAAAAAATAAAATCAAATAAGTGTGACTGATTAATAGATTTTTGGATAACTTATTCATTATAATGAAACAACTTTTTCGTATTTTATCGCGGTTTATTAAGTTCCTATCGGTCATCTAGCCCGACGTTTCGGATACTTTATTACAGCAACCATGGTTACGAGTCACATGGTAATTATATGAACATTATAGTCTATCCGTGTTAAGAAAATAGTGAGTCATTGCTGTCGCTCAGCTAAGCCACGCTTTTTGAGCAAAAGCTAAATCACAATAGAAACTTTTTGTCTACATGTAGATAAAGAGACCTGTGCCCAGCAGTGGGATGTTACAAGCTAAATTACAAAAAAAATCTGTCTGAATGGCTTACCAAACACACCTTTCCAGGTTGTTTTAATCGAATTAGTCAAGGAGCGTAGCTAAAATAAATGACAGCAACGACTCACCATTTGCTACGCGAATATACTATACTGAATTTTCGTATAATTTATTAATTTCGAAACGATTGCCAAAATGTGAACAGTAATTAATATTGAGGGTGAAAGTTTGTGAAAGAATTTAGACGAGGTGGCGGCACCTTGATTTAATTCGAGATTATCGACTTGATTAAACTTGACTCAACAAGTTCGTGTCGTTTTAAATACTTCGAGCTGTGAAGCTGTTTTCAATGTTGTTCCTTAAATGATCTAAGTTAGATATATAGATATATATATATATATATCTTTTAAATTAAAAGATATATAAAAAGTATTTAAAATTGGCGAAGCGAGATACTAATTTAACATTAATGATAGTTACAGCAACATCATGTGTTAGCAGTAATGGGTTCGATTCCCGTACATGCCGCATGATTGTTAATATCTGGAGTTTTTATCTGTACATTGTTTGTTTGCGGAATATGTTTATTTATTTGTTTACACGTATTTGCACACCAACGCAAAAAGTATACAAAAATTGAATTAAGTACACAAAAATAATAACGTTGCATTAGTTGCAACTTTATTATTTAAAGTAATATACATATATATATATATGATTCACGTCCCACTGAAGTCCCTTTGAGTGTAGAACGTTTTTATTTCACTTCAGCCTATCACAGTTTACTACTGGACATAGGCCTCCCAAGTTCGCGCCAAAAATGGGGTAAACTCACGTGTGTTGCCCATAGTCACAACACTGGGCCGGCGGGTTGGTGACCGACGTTTTTATTTATCTAAACTAAAATTATAATTCGGAAGATTTCGTTTGTTTCAAAGCGCTAATTTCAAGAACCGCTGGTTCAAATCGTAAAATACCTTTTTTATATTAGATACTCCATTTACCGACTAAAGCTTCTTCTATGTTTTTCCCTCAAAAGAACGCTGATAAATCCGCGGGGCAGAGCTAGTTCGTTTATATTGTATTTAAAAACTCCTTTATTCAGTAGATAATTAAATAAAGAAAATAACATTACGTAATATTAATTATATACTATATATATACCGCTGCCGCATCAAGTCTCTAGCGAGATCCCGTGCGCGGAGGACCGGAAACAACACAAGTCACTGCAAATATTTGAATTATGAATACAAACAAGATAATTCCGTGCGCAACACTGTTTCAACTCGAATTAAACGCTAATTCGTTAACTTTCATAAAATTCTTATATTTTTAACTTGTTATGAAAAAAATCCGACAGCGTCGGACCACGTCCTTGTTTTAATAGGCAGTCACAGGACTGTCGATCTGTAGTTTGAATAACAAATCGCCTGTAGTATTGATATAATTGTAATGCATGTTTAACAAAAGGCATGGGAATTTTGAGCCCGTGGCTGTACAGTTTTAAATTAAAAAAAAAAAAACTAGTTGTGCCCCTCGGTTAATTAAAAAAAAACTTATTAAAATGTTATATAGCCTTTAGCTTTCCTTGGAATGGATTATCAAAAGCAAAAGAATTTTACGATTTAAACTTAATTATTATTATTATTTCTCGCTTGTTTCTTTTTCTTTTATGTTATTTGTATTGTTTTTGGTTGTACAATAAAGTATATTTGTATTGTATTGTATTGTAAACCAGTAGGTCCTGAAATTAGCGCGTTCAAACAAACTCTTCAGTTTTATTATATTTATTTTTTAATTAATTAACAAATAAAAAAAAAAGTCGGAATCAGCCTGAAACATGAATAAGCATGCCGGAGCTGACCGGTCATAAATTAAACGGAGGAGAAGGGAGGAGGGCGATGTTTAACAAATTGAAAAATCTCCCGTTCACTTAAAATCGCTCTCAAATATGAACCGCTCTCAGCGACTTGTTCCGGTTTGTTTTGTTCACGCAATAGGTTTGCATTTACCATGAGCTCGATAGTGTTGCGTGATTTGTTTGTTACCTGAAGTTTAAATTCATATTCATTTAAATGAATCGTTTATTGTTTAACATTTGTTTATAAAGTTCATTTAACCCTTTTGTTGTGTTTTTAAGGGTTGATGGCAATGTGATGAATGCTAATTTGCGTCAGTTATAGGCTTGGTTTTAACTCCTGACATACATGAACTCCTGACAATGTTTCAAAAGCACCTTCAAATCGACATTTGGTCTTCTAGCAAACTAAATTCAACTACCAAACTCAATATTTTATTTAGCGCCGTCAAGCGAAATCCCTGTTAAGTCCACTTCTAAGTCCATTACTTTATGTAACATTTTAGTAATTGATACTTCCATTGAACCATCATCAACAGATAAATACCATCAAATATACGTTCTTTAAAACAAAAATCATGACCACAGAAAAAAACTTACAAAATGCTCTAAATAAGTAGAGTTTAAAAGAGAATAAAAATGGCTCCTATTTGTCTCAAAAAAAGGTCTGTACGAGACATATACGTATAGTTACCAGCTCGTCTTTTAATCTCCAGTAATGAGGCAAACTCTTTGGGCCCGACTCTTTGCTCAAACACGCCTCCGACGTACGGACCTAATCGCTTGTGAGGCGACAAACTTCGCTTTTACGCTTCACTGTACTTCATATCACATTTTTAACCGATTACGAAGGGTATGAAGGGATGCTTTTATCTAATTGTATATTTACATAATCCTTAATTTTGTTAACAGATGCAGAAATATCTTGAATTGCTAGGTTTAATTTTAATGTTTTTTCTATATTTTATCCTTAAATTATTATTTTAAAATACTTGGTTTGATAAAACACTTTTTTCGGATTTTATCGCGGTTTATTGTTAACTTTTGATTCCCGACGTTTCGGATACTTTACAGCAACCATGGTCACGGGAGGTCCTCCCGTGACCATAAACCGATACCGAACCGATAAAATCCGAAAAAAGTGTTTTATTAAATGAGTAAAATTCGCGTAAACATTAGAAAACAATACTTGGTTTGTTTAATTTTAAGTTAAGTTATTCTGGTGGCTAATGTTTCGGTCATTAAAAAATATTTTGAATTAATATTCAGTTCAAAAACTTTACTTCTGTGACTCTGAGAGTCACTTGTTTATGTTTCCAATATTATATTACAATTGACATACACACAAACAATTGTATTAAACATTATACAAAACTAGATCGGTGTACTAATGAATCCATTTCATGCACACGTTTCACATTAAAAAAAATTTAAATTCTAAATATGATTTACTATTATGGCGTACAACCAAGCAAATGGTTTGCAAACTTTCAAATAAAATTTTTGTATAAACTCGACATTAGCGTAAAAATGTGCTAAAGTATCCCGCAAGGCGGTCGCCGGTAATGGCGTAACTAGGAATCTCATCTCGTGCTCATTAGACGCTCATTACTTCGTTGGAAAAGAAAAATATACCCGGGTCTCCGGCGTCGCTCACTAAACTTACCGCCTACGTTTTGTCCACTTGTTTATGAACGGAAATTTTTACTTTTTTTCTGTCGTCTTTTTTTTATTAAGGACGATAATGTAGATTTACGCTTTTTTTGATAAAAATGTTGTGCGTTTTACGTACGGTAGGAACGTGTAAGTTGGCAGACATTTTGTTAATGAGTTCTGATATGAATCATTGGTTTGTGAACATTCATTGTTTGTAATAGTGTTCATCTGTAATTAAATTAAATTAATTTTGAACATAAATTATCATAAATTTAATTATTTCATAAAATAATTTAAATCATGAAATGATTAGTAATATTCATCAGTTCCTAGATTTATAAAATGTAAATTAAAATAAATTTAGATTTATTTTTGTTAAATTAATGTCAATCTAGTAGTTTAACTGACGTAGGGCACAGCAGGAATTTCCTGCTCAAAATATGGAGCAGCCCGACTGGGGTAGTACCTCGACCTTCAGAAGATCACAGCTAAATAATACTGTTTTCAAGCAGTATTGTGTTCCTGTTGGTGGGAAAGGTGACCAGAGCTCCTGATTGGGGATTGGGTCGGCAATGCGCTTGCGATGCTTCTGGTGTTGTAGACGTCTATAAGCTACGGTAATCGCTTACCATCAGGTGAGCCGTACGCTTGTTTGTCGACCTAGTGGTATAAAAAAAAAGTTAGAAATATCATGCACATTTTGAAAAACCAGCATGTGACATCAGATAGGCTGCATAAAATAACACTTCGTCACCTCACTTCAGTCTATTTCAGTCCACTGCTGGACATAGGCCTCCACAAGTTTGCGCCAAAAATGACGTGAACTTATGTGTTTTGCCCATAGTCACCACGCTGGGCAGGCGGGTTGGTGACCGCAGGGCTGGCTTTGTCGTACCTGGTACTAAACTACCGGTGGTGGAACTGTGTTATCTTTTAGTCGCCTCTTACGACACCCACGGGAAAAGAGGGACATTACCATTTTCGGGTCCTGGTAACATTTTTATTAAGATCATTCGAAACACAACCAATAAATAATACGATTTTTAAATAATATTTAAATATATAAAGGTACTATTTTATATGAACGCCTTCACCACTAACCTCATCATAAAATGCCATTGCACCCTTTTAAGTTTGTACATTATTTTCATGTTTCCTCCTTATAAAACGACATAAGGCCCATAGTATGAAAAAAACGAGAAGTGAAATGGTGTAACAACTGACGCCTCGTTAAAGCGTAAGCTGTAGAACGCTTTAGCTGTTTATCAATACTAATATTATAAAGTTGAAAAGTTTGCTTGTTTAAACGCGCTAATCTCAGGAACTGCCTTACTGTTCCATACCTCAACGGAGTTAATACTCAAGCTTAGTAACAATTTCAAAGTACACGTTTCGTATTAATGTCATTAACTTCAAGAGCCCGTAACTCTTTGTATCCCGGCAACACTTTCGTTCATCTGTTACCGACTCTGTTAAATAAATAACGCACTCGAACGAATGCGAGGACTGAGAACTTTTCTCATTATGCGTCGAATTGTTCCGCAAGTCTCGCTGCCGTAGCTTTGATTGCGACTTTCAATATACGTGCAATTAACACGTTCGCTTCAGCCTGTAACATCTCACTGCTAGGCATAGGATCAGAGCTTAATCCGCCACGCTGCTACAATATAGGTTGGCGGATATTTATTTATTTATTTTCTTACATCTAACATTACAGGTATAACCCAATTCATTAGACATAGTAAAGGAGACAAAAAGAAAAAGACAAAACAAAAGTCAAATAAAATAAAAAAGCTGACATAACAATAATACTAAAAACAAAAACCTGTAACATTAATAAATATAAAAACATGAAATTCATTTCTCATAATATATTATATATTATATATTGAATTCACTCCACGAACAAGAAAAAAGGTCTAGTATGTCAGCCACCAAGTTCAGCGTTCTGAGTGAACGAGCAAGGGGGCCGTTGCGTACTGCCGATATGTACTGCCTACTGTGTACATGATAACAACCGGGACCGGGGGGATTAACATGTTAATGTTTAAAATTAAAATATGAATTCGTTAACAGAAAAACACGTAAATATGTATAGTAATATTTTATGTATAAATGATTAGCGTCTTTTCAGGCCCAATTAGTTATATATGTAGCAGTTAATGCGCATGGCTTTAACTGTTCCGATTCGAGGGTCACTTCTATAATTGTTAAGTGTTAGTGTTAGTTTATGTTAGTTATATTTCTAAGCTTAATTTATAAGCCTGTGAGTTAAATTTAATTATAAAATTGTCACTGTGTGAAATATATAAGGATATCGACTGAGGAAGTTCAAGTATCCACAGGAAGTATATTAATTTTAACTTTTATTTTTATCTTAGTAACGTGTAGGTATCAAATGATAGCAAATATAAAGCTTTATAATATATAAGTGCAATGAAATGAAATTTTGAATACAAAAAATTATAAAATGCCTTAGAAATATTAATGTATTACATACACATATACGTAATATATTACATAAACATATACGTAATATATATATATAAACATATACGTAATATATATATATATATATATATATTTTGTCCAAAAACTCAATTAACCTTTTGATAAATATATCCTTATTAAGAATACTTAGTTTTGAGCTACGTCGACACTCCGGTCATTAATCACGCGTTAGTCGAGATGCGGTGCAGATACCAACTTGCACGATGACTGCTCAGATTGTTCATATCAGAAAACTTTCGAAAATACTGCGGTTATATTGAAAATAATTTGCTAAGCTTGCATTCATGAATAAAAGTAGAGTAAACATGTGGTATTACAAACTTTTCCACTTGTAAAATTTAAATGTTTCTGTTTAATTTAGATTTTTCTGTTCAATTAGCTTGTGAATCGTAATATGAAGCCCAAATTCCATTACCATTCTTTGACCCATCCGTATAAATTTGATAAGAATCAGTATATTTTCGTTGAATAGTTTTAAAGATTTTTTTAAATAATTTGTCAAAGCTGTGAATTCTTTTGACCCTTCGTTATACGTCATCAATACACAGACATAAATTTGTCATCACATCTATGTTAGTAACCCAGTTTGGCAAACTATCCTAGCATTTATTTAATTCCTATATAAAAAGTGCTCCGTCCTTTATTCTTCTCCATCAGAGACGGTGATCTGCAACCACGTGATTCTTCATCCTCACACGTGACCTCATATTTCACCTGCTGATCGCACTCACTCTAATTTTTTTTAATTTTAGCGCCAACCTGCAAAACAGGCGTGTATATAAAATTGTAAAATTGCTCACTTATTATCCACGATACTTACGAGTGACCGGCGCGTACGACACACAGTTGAGCTGCGTTGTGATTTAAGATTCCTAATTGAAAATTGTTAGATTTTA